>NC_057811.1:442922740-443117615 GCF_018294505.1 Triticum aestivum | reverse complement strand
TTTAGGGAAGGGAACCCTTGTTTCTAACTTTTTTCTCTGTTGTGTTTTAGGAGCATATTTTCTATATGTATTGCACTTCGATGAATATCTGGAACTTAGTCTTTCATTCCAAAGTGCGCCGTTGGAAGGAGTGTTTTCACCTCCTACAGATAGAAAAACTTTGGTCCCGCTTCCAAAAGTCAGAATCTCACCTCAGGGCAAACGTATCGCTACATTGGATTTGAATGGTTCTGTCGACATCTTTGTGCTCAATGGTAATATGCGCTCTGTTTCGCTTCATCCTCACGGGAGTGGCGCTGGAACACACTTGATTGGTGTGAAGGACATCAGTTGGTGGACAGATAATATTCTCATGATTGTAAAGGAAGATGGTAGGATTAGCATGTACAGCATTGCTGAGGATATGGTAGTTTCAAAAGGTGACCTTGCTTTATCTACACCACTGTTGGAAAAGGCAAAGACTATCGAAGGATATGCATTTGTTTTGCAATCTAGCAGACAAATGGATAGTGTTCCTGGGGATCATCAACACACTGAGATGGATAAAATATTTTGGAGTCTAGTATCATTCTCCAAAGTTACAGTACTGGAGATGTACTCCGTTCTCATCAGGAAGAATCAACAAAAGGAGGCTTTGGATTTTGCCTCCCAGTATAATCTAGATAAGGATGATGTGCTTAAAGCATGCTGGTTGCACTCTGCTGGAGATATTCATGATATACAGTCATACTTGGTGAAAATCAAAGACCAAGCATTTGTATTGTCAGAATGTGTGAATAAAGTTGGACCTACAGAAGCAGCTTTGAAAGCCCTATTTTCTTTTGGCTTTCGCATGACAGACCGTTACAAGTTTTCGGAGCCGGATAATAGCGGTGATGGCTCAGCATGGGACAGTCGTATCATCAGGCTTCGTTTATTGTGGTACAACGACTTGCTGGAGACATTCTTGGGAATTAATATGGGAAGGTATGTTGTTCACATTGGAAGTGTTTGCAACTATGCTCCAGCTGTTGAGCCATATTGATCCTGCAAAAGTTTACAAATATAATCGATTTAACTTTTTCCATCATACATGCATTGGCCGTTTTGAGTCTCAATGCAATATTTTAAAACGGACTATAGCTACTTTTGAATACTGCTTTATTCCTCAAGCAAATCAATTACACCTGCCACTTTTTGCAATTCCCAAAGCACAAAGTAATGCCAAGCTGGATCTGGGTTTGTTTAACAATGAAGTAAAAGGGAAAATAAGGGGTAGTTAACACTTCAAGTGAATGCTTTGTGAATTTTCCAGTCTAGCTGGTGACTCGAACATATGTACTCTTACAGGTTGATGATTTTTTTCCACTTCAGAATGTCAATTTCCAACTTCAATGCACACTAGCGTTAGCTCTCATGGAAAGACACTTCACAAGTTGATTGCACAGGGGAGTTACGGACTTCTTGTTGCTAAATGTGTTGTTCTTTCTATTTTTAGGTTCTCAGCTGGCGAATATAGCAAGTTCCGTTTGACGCCCCTTGTTGATACTGCTATTGCTCTAGCTGAAAGTGGCAAAATCGGAGCTCTTAATCTTCTCATGAAGCGCCATCCGTATACTATCTCTTCTGACATTTTACGTGTTCTGTCTGCAATTCCAGAAACTATTGCTGTACAGACTTATAGTCAGTTGCTTCCTGGGAAATATCCTCCTAGTGTTGTAATATTAAGAGATGGTGATTGGGTTGAATGCAAACAAATGGCAGCATATATAAACACTTCTCCTGGTCAATTGGACAAGAGGGGAGTGGTCAAAACAGAAATACTTTTGAAGCACTCAACTGGTTTCTTATGGCCATCTGCCGCTGAACTTTCGGAGTGGTACAGGAGCAGAGCTAGGGACATTGACTGCCTAAGTGGACAGCTGGAAAATTGTCTTGCCATGATAGAGCTTGCATGTCAAAAGGGGATAGTGGAGCTGCAGCCATTCTTTGATGACATGAAATACCTCTACCAAGTTGTATATTCTGATGAGTCGAATGAGTTCATAATGAACCTTGCAACCTGGGAAGATTTACCTGACTATCAAAAGTTTAAGATCATTCTGAAAGGAGCCAAAGATGATACTGTTGTTCAGCGACTAGACGATATGGCTATCCCTTTTATGAATAAGAGATTGCACTTGATCTCGTCAAGTAATGCTGACAAACAAGAAGAATCCTACCTGACTAGATGGATGAAAGAGGTTGCTACTGCAAATGAGCTGTCCATTTGCTTGTCTGTTATTGAAAACGGCTGTGGGGAGTCACCAATTTGTGGGCTCTTCAAGGATCTTAATGAGATGGTAGAAACTGCTATTTGCTGCATTTATGTATGCTCTGCAACTAACCAGTGGAATACCATGTCATCAATTCTGTCGAAGTTACTCCATAAGACAAAGAGAGAGAAATCTTTATTGGCTAGTGAAGAAGATTTCAGTTTGAAAGATGCTAAGCAAGCTCTTGGCACTTGTGTGGTTTCCTGTGATGATATGCAGCATGTGTGTGCTGATATCTTGTCTCGTCTGAGTGATAATTCAGGGGATTCTTATTGCAATGATTCAACGGCCTACCAATTTGGCAACATAAAATCCCTTGATATGCCAGAGAAGATGCTAAAAGTTGCTGAAGGTCACGTAGAAGTAGGAAGGCTCTTTGCTTATTACCAGGTACTGTATCTCTTCAAAGAAAGTTTGCTGCTTAAATCAACTATGACATTGCACTAAATCTCCTTGGGTTATTTCATATATTTATTTTCACATAGGCATGCGCTTTGACCTCTCAGTAAACTACGAAGCTTAAGTACCAGTATATTTCTTTTTGTATTGGGGTTTACTTGTTATTAATAGTTTTGAGTGGTAGGATGCCTGAATGTGATTAACTGGCTACATCATTATTTGTTTTAAAACATGTCCTACTTTGGCAGGTACCAAAGCCAACACATTTCTTCCTTGCTGCACACTTAGACGAGAAGAATGTAAAACAACTTATACGGCTGATCCTGTCAAAATTTGGCAGACGTCAACCTGTTCGGTCGGACAATGAGTGGGCTAACATGTGGCGTGATTTGAAGCTCTTCCAAGAGAAGGCATTTCCTTTTCTTGATTCAGAATATATGCTCGCTGAATTCATTAGAGGGCTTCTAAAAGCTGGTAAATTTTCACTAGCCAGGAACTATCTTGGAGGTACTAGTGCAGTTTCTTTGTCCACAGAAAAAGCTGAGAATCTCGTTATCCAAGCTGCAAGGGAGTATTTCTTCTCAGCTTCAACTTTGTCCTGCAACGAAGTAAGTTCATGTCACCAAATTGTATTTCATGCAAATACAAACCGGTATGTCGTCACTGATTAACACTAACTTGGATTGCACAATCATTTGCAGATTTGGAAGGCTAGGGAATGCCTAAATCTGTTACCAAATAGCAAAAATGTTCAAGTGGAAACTGATATAATTGATGCTCTAACTGTCAGACTTCCTTATCTAGGGGTGACTATCCTCCCTGTTCAGTTCAGACAGGTAAAGGATCCTATGGAGATCATCCGTATGGTGATTACGAGTCAAACAGGGGCATATCTTCATTTTGAAGAGATTATTGATGTTGCTAAACTACTAGGATTAAGAAGTGAAGAAGAAATAGCTGCTGTTGAGGAGGCTATTGCTAGAGAAGCAGTGGTAAATGGTGACCTCCAGCTAGCCTTTGATCTCTGTCTAAATTTGACTAAAAAGGGTCATGGGGAAGTCTGGGATTTATGTGCTGCAATTGCAAGAGGTCCTCAGCTTGACAATTTGGATACAAGTACCCGCAAAAAGCTATTGGGCTTCTCCCTTAGCCATTGTGATGAAGAATCTGTAGGGGAACTATTGAATGCTTGGAAGGAACTTGATGTCCACGATAAATTTGAACAATTAATGGTATCAACAGGAACAAACCCTCCCAATTTCTTTGTTGATGGCTCTACATATACACCTCTTCCTGTGCAAAGTGTGCAAGACATACTTGACCTGAGAGAAGGCGTTAGCCATGATAGAGAGCATGATCATGTGGCAATTGCTAAAGAAATGCTATCAAAGGTTTGCATGGACTTCACAAATGATGATACATATAGTCGGGAATCTACTTTTGCAGAAAATAGGAAACTATTGTCCTTCTCTGCACTGGCATTGCCATGGCTTTTGAAGTTGTCTAATGATGAGGTGCATGATGGTAACAAACATTCTTCGGAGACAAATCATCCCATCAGGAGATATCGATTTTCAACAAAAACGGAGGCAATAAATAGTATCATATATTGGCTAGGTGTACATAGTTTTGCTCCCAGTGATGATCTAATCATGTTTCTTGCAAAGTCTATAATGGAGCCTCCCGTTGATGAAGATGATTATGTTCTTTCCTGTTCAATTCTTCTGAATCTCATGGACCCTTTCAATGGAGTGAAAATAATAGAGGAAGAGCTCAAACAACGAGAATGTTATCAAGAGATTAGTAACATAATGAATGTAGGAATGACATATAGCTCCCTCAACAGTTTGAAGAAAGAATATTCTACTCCTGAACAGAGGAGAAATCTCTTGCTTCAAAAATTCCATGAGAAGTTTACCTCGATAGATTCAGGTAGGTGCACTAAAGAGCTGAATCACTGCCTCAGTTTATTTTCTGAATACTTATCTAGTCCAATTTTCTGTGTTCTTTTTTTCATGAGATGCTATTCATTTATATGATATTCACTTTACTTTACTTTTACTTTGATCAGATGATTTAGACCAGATTGATATGGCACATGCCACTTACTGGGGAGAGTGGAAATCAAAATTAGAAGAGGAGAAACGAATGGCTGACCAAGCAAGAATGCTGAAAAATGTACTGCCTGATATTGACACGTCTCGATTCTTATCTGGCGATGCTAACTATATCAAAAAGGTTGTTTTCTCCTTTGTTGACTCCGTAAAGCTGGAGAGAAAACATATACTAAAGGAAGCAGTAAAGATAGCTGAGAACTATGGCTTGCAGCGAACAGAGGTATCTGTCTCTCTCCTGCAGAAACATCATATGTTTTAGTTTCCTTGTGATGTAAGCTTCTCATACCTGATATCTATATTATCTCTTGATTAATTTAGGTGCTTTTACGATTTCTGGGCTGTGCTCTTGTCTCTGAATATTGGGATAACGATGATATTCTGAATGAAATTGCTGAATTCCGGGAGGATATTGTCAAATCAGCTAAGGGGGTGATTGATATGATATATTCAGATGTCTACCCAGAGATCGATGGGTATAATAAGCAACGCCTCTCCTACATCTTTGGCATCCTTTCAGCATGTCATTCGTATCTTAAGAGGACAAGTAAGATAGAATTGACATACCAAGAACATGTTCATACACATAAGCTTGAGCTATTTCAGTATTACAAGGTCCTTGAGGAAGAGTGCAAGAAAGTCTGTTTCATTGATGGCTTAAACTACAAAAACATTGCTGGCCTGGATAATCTGAACTTTGACCACTTCAATGAAGAAGTATGCAAGAATATCCATGCCTCAACTGTCAGTGCTCTAGCTGATATGGTCCAAGCTCTTGTGAGTATGTATGTTGATTTACAGGCTAATGGTCTTGTATCACGCCAAGGTGTTTACAAGCATTATGTTCTTGGCATGTTGGCATCTTTAGAAGGCCGCAATGAAGCACGGTCAAACAGCACAGATTGTGAAAAGTTACTAGCAGTCCTTTGTGAAATTGAGTTGAACTATGATAGTTGCAAGGAGTATATCCAAACTCTTCCTGCCACAGATATTTCATACATCATTGGAAGGTATTACACACTATGTTTCCCTTGCAACTTAGCAAGAAGCCAACCACAGGAACCTTCATGGAAGGAACCTCTCTGTATGCTGATAACTCTTTGGATTAAACTTGTTGACGACATACCAAGGCAGCCAACTGATGCTAGCTCATATGAAAGGACAGGCTACTTGGATTCGAACCGGTTAACTCACTGCATGAGTGCTTTCAGACAGCTGTTAATAAATAATGAGATAACAGTGCACCAAGGTTGGGATGCCATCTCTATGTTTGTACAAGTTGGCTTTAACAGTGAAATAATAATGGACACATCACACTTTTGCCGAGCTATGATTCTTTCTAGATGTGGTTTCAAAACTGTAGTTGAAGTGTACCATGGAGGACAGGAAAATTTGGAAAGTGTAAATGCAGACTCGAGGAATCCGTTGGATCTCTTAGAGCTTTATGGTGCTTCTACAGATGGCTGTTTGTCCGATCTGATCGAAGGCTCTTGTGAGTCTCAGGCATTGCTTCATAAGCTACTGTCTTCATTGAGCCAGTCAGTAGGGGAGCATGCTGACTCTCTTGAAATGATCCGATCTGGGGTCTGGGGAAAGTTGATAGCCTTTTCTGAGAACATGCAGCTAGGTAGCCAACTACGTGTCTATGCCCTGCAGCTGATGCAGTGTATTACGGGAAGAAACCTCAAAAGCCTTCCAAATGAGATTGTTTCCCAGGTTGAGCCATGGGAATCATGGTATGAGCCTGGAGCAAGTGATTCCTTAGCTGATGAGGGCAGTACTCCCTCTTGCAGCATCACAGCGAGTCTAGTGGCACTCAGATCTAATCAGATGGTCACTGCAGTTCTGCCAGATGCTAGTATCACGCCCGAAAACTTGTCGAGTCTTGACTCTGCAGTATCTTGCTTCTTACATTTGTCAGAACGTGCTTCTTCCGTTGAGAGTGTTGCTGTTCTGGAAGCAGTGCTAGAAGAGTGGGAGCAACTGTTCTCTTCACCAAAAGAAGAATATGTTCAGCCTCAGGATTCGCCAAAAGAAGCAAGCGACTGGAGTGATGGATGGGATGATGGCTGGGAGGCCCTACCAGAAGAGTTGGAGAATCCAGCGCAAAAGCAAGATGGTGCGTCGACATTATCTGTCCATCCTCTCCACAGTTGTTGGATGGAGATCATCAGAAAACTTGCTGGGCTTGGTGAGCTTCAGAAGATCATTGAGCTTCTAGATCGAGCATCCTCAAAGCATAGCAGGTTGCTAGAGGACGAAGAAGCACACCGCTTGCTTGAACTCCTTTCCGCAGCACCCAACTGCTTCATGGCTCTCAAAATCATGCTGCTGCTCCCATACGAAGCTCCACAGCTGCAGTGCCTGCAGACGGTCGAGGCGAAAATCAGGGAAGGAACCGCGTCCACCTCATCGACAGCCGACGACCACGAGCTGCTGCCGTTGGTCCTGTCATCCGGAGCCCTGCAGAAGATCGCTGGAGAAGAGGGGTACTCGAAACTCTTCTCTCACACATGCCACCTCGTCGGACAGCTCGCGAGGTCGTTCCAGAGCGATCTCTGCGCGCACTGGGAAGCCGAATCTAAGATGAATCAGAAGTCTTTGCTATTCGCTAAGGTGCTGCTCCCGTGCTTCATATCTGAGCTGGTGCTCAAAGGGCAGTATCTGTTGGCCGGGTTCATCGTCTCGAGATGGATGCACACACCCGCATCCCTTGGTCTGGTAGATGTCGTCGAGCCCGGTTTGCGGCGCTACCTGGAAGGTCAGGTCGCTCAGGCTCAGGCTCAGCAGCAGGTGGGAGAGAGCGACGCTTCTTTTGCTGAAGACGAGCTGTCTATTAGCCGCACAATGTCCAGTCTAAGGTTGAAATTGGTCTCTCTTTTGCAAGCGGCGTTGGTAGCCCTTCCGAGCCAAGAGCCTTAGATATCAACAAGTCTGTCTGGTGTACATTTGTTTAACTAAACGCTGCTGGACCGGTGTAACTGGATGTAAACTGTAGCATGGTGAATATTACAAATGTTAAAAACTAGCGGTGGCAGGATGATGTGCTTTAAGAGAACTTAGAGAAGTCGAGAGATGCTGCAATGTTCTGTTACTCGATTGGAATTTACAGTGCGTTTCTTGTAGATACTTCGTTTGCCTTGTTTTGCTGCATCAATATTTTTCGCACTAAACTTTCTTTGCTAGTTGAATCTTGAAACACAGTACTATATGTCAGTTGCATTTCTCTCACTTTCACGCTCATATATCAGTTGCATTCTTTTTTATAACATATCAGTTGCAGTGTATGATGATCCCATACATTTTTCCATATATCTCCGGGCGAGGACCGCCTGGACGACGGCCGGGAGAGCACCAACGGGGGACGCCTGCTTCTCACTCAGGAGTGGGAGCCGAGGAAGAGGCAGCCATGTGGCAACGGTGACTAGGGAAGCGGTGGGCAAATTTGGTGTTTTGACCCTTTTGCGAAAGTTAGGTCGATGGCGGTAGAGTATACCAGCCTACCGCCAAGGCCCCTGGCGGTAGACAACTTATCCACGTCAGAGAAGTGCAACCCTACTGCCAAACTAGCTGACGGTAGCTTGTGCAACCCTATCGCCGAGGTGCCCGACGGTAGGTGGTTACAAGCACTGTATTTGATACTTAGATTTTTTTTACGATAGGGCGTGCAACCCTACTGCCAAGGGCCTCGGCGGTAGGCAGTTATACCCTACCGTCATCGACCCTGACGGTAGGTCAGCTCTTGATTTTTTTTTTGAACTAGGGTCAGATCTGGCTCAACTTTCATAAAAGGGTCAAAACACCAAAATTGTCCTACCTCGGTTGCCAGCTATGGTCGTGGTGCCAGCGGCAACCGCAGGCGAAAGCTTTGCCAACCCAAGCGGTAGGGGGCAAACTTTCGTGTTTTGACCCTTTTTGCGTAGTTTAACAAGATCTGACCCCGGTCTAGAAATATTTCGAGATTTGACCCTTTTGCTACCGCCAGAGACCCTGGCGGTAGCGATCTACAGGCTACCGCTGCCACATCTGGCGGTAGGTGCCCTGACGGCGTCTGGCAGTTAACGGCCACTGACACGTGGCAAAGGGACCTACCACCGTCGGCCCTGGCGGTAGGCTCAAACTGTTGGGGAACGTACTAACTTCAAAAAAATTCCTACGCACACGCAAGATCATGGTGATGCATAGCAACGAGAGGGGAGAGTGTTGTCCACATACCCTCGTAGATCGAAAGCGGAAGCGTTTAGTAACGCGGTTGATGTAGTCTAACGTCTTCGCGATCCAACCGATCCAAGTACCGAACGCACGGCACCTCCGCGATCTGCACACGTTCAGCTCGGTGACGTCCCTCGAACTCTTGATCCAGTTGAGTCCGAGGGAGAGTTCCGTCAGCACGACGGCGTGATGACGACGATGATGATGATGCTACCGGCGCAGGGCTTCGCTTAAGCACTACGACGATATGACCGAGGTGGATTATGGTGGAGGGGGGCACCGCACACGGCTGGAAACAATCAACTTGTGTGTCTATGGGGTGCCCCCTGGCCACGTATATAAAGGATGGAGGGAGGAGGAGACCGGCCCTCATAGGGCGCGCCCAAAGTGTGGAGTCCTACTAGGACTCCCTAGTCCTAGTAGGATTCCACCTCCCACATGGAATAGGAAAAAGGGAAGGGAGAAGGAGAAGGAAAGAAGGGGGCGCCCCCTTTCCCTAGTCCAATTCGGAACAGTCCATGGGGAAGGGGCGCAGCCACCCTTGAGGCCTTTCTCTCCTTTCCTGTATGGCCCATTAAGGCCCAATATGAATTCCCGTAACTCTCCGGTACTCCGAAAAATACACGAATCACTCAGAACCTTTCCGATGTCCGAATATAGCCTTCCAATATATCGATCTTTACGTCTCGACCATTTCGAGACTCCTCGGCATGTCCCCGATCTCATCCGGGACTCCGAACAAACTTCGGTCGTCAAATCACATAAACTCATAATATCGATCGTCACCGAACGTTAAGCGTGCGGACCCTACGGGTTCGAGAACTATGTAGACATGACCGAGACACGTCTCCGGTCAATAACCAATAGCGGAACCTGGATGTTCATATTGGCTCCCACATATTCTACGAAGATCTTTATCGGTCAAACCGCATAACAACATACGTTGTTCCCTTTGTCATCGGTATGTTACTTGCCCGAGATTCGATCGTCGGTATCTCAATACCTAGTTCAATCTCGTTACCGGCAAGTCTCTTTACTCGTTCCGTAATGCATCATCCCGCAACTAACTCATTAGTCACATTGCTTGCAAGGCTTATAGTGATGTGCATTACCGAGAGGGCCCAGAGATACCTCTCCGACAATCGGAGTGATAAATCCTAATCTTGATCTATGCCAACTCAACAAGTACCATCGGAGACACCTGTAGAGCACCTTTATAATGACCCAGTTACGTTGTGACGTTTGGTAGCACACAAAGTGTTCCTCCGGCGTTCGGGAGTTACATAATCTCATAGTCTGAGGAACATGTATAAGTCATGAAGAAAGGAGTAGCAATGAAACTGTAACGATCATAATGCTAAGCTAACGAATGGGTCTTGTCCATCACATCATTCTCCTAATGATGTGATCTCGTTCATCAAATGAGAACACATGTCTATGGTTAGGAAACATAACCATCTTTGATAAACGAGCTAGTCAAGTAGAGGCATACTAGGGACACTATGTTTTGTCTATGTATCCACACATGTATCAAGTTTCCGGTTAATACAATTCTAGCATGAATAATAAACATTTATCATGATATAAGGAAATATAAATAACTACTTTATTATTGCCTCTAGGGCATATTTCCTTCAGTCTCCCACTCGCACTAGAGTAAATAATCTAGCTCACATCGCCATGTGATCTAACACCAATAGTTCACATCACCATGTGATTAGTTCGCATCGCCATGTGACTAATACCCAAAGGGTTTACTAGATTCAATAATCTAGTTCACATCGCCATGTGATTAACACCCAAAGAGTACTAAGGTGTGATCATGTTTTGCTTGTGAGAGAAGTTTAGTCAACAGGTCTGCCACATTCAGATCCGTATGTATTTTGCAAATTTTTATGTCTACAATGCTCTCCACGGAGCTACTTTAGCTAATTGCTCCCACTTTCAATATGTACTCGGATTGTGACTTAGAGTCATCCAGATCAGTGTCAAAGCTTGCATTGACGTAACTCTTTACGACGAACTCTTTATCACCTCCATAACCGAGAAATATTTACTTAGTCCTCTAAGGATAATTTTGACCGCTGTCCAGTGATCTACTCCTAGATCAAAATTGTACTCCCTTGCCAAACTCAGGGCAGGGTATACAATAGGTCTGGTACACAGCATGGCATACTTTATAAAACCTATGGCTGAGGCATAGGGAATGACTTTCATTCTCTCTCTATCTTCTGCCGTGGTCGGGCTTTGAGCTTACTCAACTTCACACCTTAAAACACAGGCAAGAACTCTTTCTTTGACTGTTCCATTTTGAACTACTTCAAAAACTTGTCAAGGTATGTACTCATTGAAAAAACTTATCAAGCGTCCTGATCTATCTCTATAGATCTTGATGCTCAATATGTAAGCAGCTTCGCCGAGGTCTTTCTTTGAAAAACTCCTTTCAAACACTCCTTTATGCTTTCCAGAAAATTCTACATCATTTCTGATCGACAATATTCCATTCACATATACTTATCAGAAAGGCTGTAGTGCTCCCACTCACTTTCTTGTAAATACAGGCTTCACCGCAAGTCTGTATAAAACTATATGCTTTGATCAACTTATCAAAGCGTATATTCCAAATCCGAGATGCTTGCACCAGTCCATAGATGGATCGCTGGAGCTTGCATATTTTGTTAGCACCTTTAGGATTGACAAAACCTTCTGGTTGCATCATATACAACTCTTCTTTAATAAATCCATTAAGTAATGCAGTTTTATTTATCCATTTGCCAGATTTCCTAAAATGCGGCAATTGCTAACATGATTCGGACAGACTTAAGCATCGCTACGAGTGAGAAAAACTCATCGTAGTCAACACCTTGAACTTGTCGAAAACCTTCCGCGACAATTCGAGCTTTGTAGATAGTAACACTACTATCAGTTTCCGTCTTCCTCTTGAAGATCCATTTATTCTCAATGGCTCACCGATCATCGGGCAAGTCAATCAAAGTCCATACTTTGTTTCATACATGGATCCCATCTCAGATTTCATGGCCTCAAACCATTTTGCGGAATCTGGGATCATCATCGCTTCCTCATAGTTCGTAGGTTCGTCATGGTCTAGTAAAATGATTCCCAGAATAGGATTACCGTACCACTCTGGTGCGGAACATATTCCGTTTGACCTACGAGGTTCGGTAGTAACTTGATCTGAATTTTCATGATCATCATCATTAACTTCCTCACTAATTGGTGTAGGCATCACTGGAACTGATTTCTGTGATGAACTACCTTCCAATTCGGGAGAAGGTACAATTACCTCATCAAGTTCTACTTTCCTCCCACTCACTTCTTTCGAGAGAAACTTCTTCTCTAGAAAGAATCCTGATAATCCCCAAGTGCAGGGAATCATCGTAGCAATTCCCAAAGGTGGAAGTGATAAGTATGGAGTGTCGAACCCACAAGGAGCTAAAGGTAAGATCAATATTCTCTCAAGTCCTATCTGCCACTGATACGACTCTACGTACACCGAACATTTGCTTCCAACTAGAAACGAGAAATAAAACTACGTTGTGGGTATATAGAGGATAACTTTGCATGGTATCGGAGAGCTAAAATATAAAAGTAGGTGCTGTTATCATAAAGTTAGAATATATTACTAAATATTATAAATAGCGACTATGGAATAATGATGGGTCGGTGTGCGGAATTGTCCTAGGCAATTGTTAACAAGATCGGTAATCACTATTGCAATTTCATATGAGGGAGGGGCATAAGATAACATGCTTTCTCTTCTTAGATCATATGCACTTATGATTGGAACTCTAGCAAGCATCCGCAACTACTAAAGGTCATTAAGGTAAAACCAAACCATAGCATTAAAGTATCAAGTCCCCTTTATCCCATACGCCGTGACCCACTTATCCGTGTTTATGCTTCTGTCACTCAAGCAACGCAGACAATAAGTAAACCATGGACATATTGCAACACCCTACAGCGGGAATCCCTCACGCTTGCGCGACACGGAGGGCACCATAGGACAGCACCAAAATAAAACATACAACTCATACCAATCTAGATCATCAATCAACCCAAAGGCAAAGGATATCTACTCAAAACATCATAGGATGGCAACACATCATTGGATCATAATATGTGGCATAAAGCACCATGTTCAAGTAGGGATTACAGCGGGGTGCGGGAGAGTGGACCGCGTAAAAGAGATGAGGATGGTGATGATGGTGGTGATGTTGATGAAGACGATCACCACGGCGATGATTCCCCTCCCGATGGCACTCCGGCGCCACCGAGAGAGAGGAGGAGAGGTTCTCTCCCTTGTGCTTCTTCCTCCATGGCCTCCCCCCTAGATGGGGAGAGGTTCTCCCTCTGGTCCATGGCCTCCGGTGATGATGGCCCCTCCTGGATCCTCCTCCATGGCCTTCGGTGATGATGGCCCCCTCCGGCAGGGTGCCGGAGAGGGCCTAGATTGATTTCTCGTGGCTACAGAGGCTTGCGGCGGCGGAACTTCTGATCTAGGTTATTTCCCGAAGGTTTCTGTATTTATAAGAGGAGTTGGCGTTGATTTCACGTTAGGGGGGCCCTCGGGGAGTCCACGAGGCAGTGGGCGTGCCCCCCACCCTCGTGGGGCCCACGGGACTCCCCTCCGGTAGATTTTTGTTCCAGTATTTTTCATATTTTCCAGAAAAAATCTCCGTTGATTTTCAACGCGTTCCGAGAACTTTTATTTCTGCACAAAAAACAACACCACGGTAGTTCTGCTGAAAACAGCGTCAGTCCGGGTTAGTTCTAATCAAATCATACCAAAATCATATAAAACTATTGTAAACATGGCATGAATACTTCATAAATTATAGATACGTTGGAGACATATCAGCATCCCCAAGCTTAATTCCTGCTCGTCCTCGAGTAGGTAAATGATAAAAGAAATAATTTATGAAGTGTGAATGCTAGCTAGTGCACAAGTTTGATCAATGATAATTTCAATCACCTTTTCTAGCATCATTATATGTCATATCAGTAGCTCATCTTCATAAAACTTTTCATGATCAAGTAACAAGCTATTCACAAGTTAAAGTATAGATCATAAACTTTCTTGAAACTAACAAACTATATTCTCAGTCATCAAACAATTGCAATTCATCTTATTTTCAGGAAGGGTCTATGTCAGAGCTTTGATTTAGCAAACTCCACATACTCAACTATCATTTAATTTTTCACAATTGCTAACACTCAGGTGATATCTATGGGTTCAAAGTTTTAATCGGACACAGAGAAAGATAGGGGCTTATAGATTCGCCTCCCAACCTTTTACCTCAAGGGTAATGTCAACAATAATAGTTCATGATAACTTACATCCAATTGGATATATATATATATATACATCAGGATCTTTCCAACACAATATGCTTGCCAAAGGATAAAATGTAAAAAGGAAAAGTGAAGATCACCATGGCTCTTGCATAAGGTAGAAGATAAAAGTAAAAGATAGGCCCTTCGCAGAGGGAAGCAGAGGTTGTCATGCGATTTTAAGGTTGGATGCACAAAATCTTAATGCAAAAGAACGTCACTTTATATTGCCACTTGTGATAGGGACCTTTATTATGCAATCCGTCGCTTTTATTGCTTCCATATCACAAGATCGTATAAAGCTTATTTTCTCCACACTAATAGATCATACATATTTAGAGAGCAATTTTTATTGCATGTACCGATGACAACTTACTTGAAGGATCTTACTCAATCCATAGGTAGATATGGTGGACTCTCATGGCAAAACCGGGTTTAAGGATATTCAGAAGCACGAGTAGTATCTCCACTTGGTGCAAAGAATTTGGCTAGCATGAGGGGGAAAAGCAAGCTCAGTATGTTGGATGATCCATGACAATATACTTTATTTCGGATATAAGAAAACATAACCCATTACGTTGTCTTCCTTATCCAACATCAACCTTTTAGCATGTCATATTTTAATGAGTGCTCACAATCACAAAAGATGTCCAAGATAGTATATTTATATGTGAAATCTCTCTTCCTTCAATATTCTTTCATGAATTGCTCAAGTGATCAATTCCGCGTTTGCTAACTTTCAATAAATTACTACCTATACTTATTATGTGTGAAGTCATTATTCCCCATGGTATAAGCATATGAAACATATATAAATTCAGATTTATGATATTCAATTCATTCAACCATTTACTCATAGGATATATGTGAAGCACGTGAGTAAATGACAAACTACTCCAAAAATATATAAGTGAAGAACACTGAGTAGTCAAATAATTAACTAGCCATGGGAGGATTCTTTTTCATTCAAGATTTCAGATCCAATGATTTTATTCAAACAGCAAGTAAAATTGAAAATACGCTCCAAGCAAAACACATATCATGTGACGAATAAAAATATAGCTCCGAGTAAGGTATACCGATAGTTTTGAAGACGAAAGAGGGGATGCCTTCCGGGGCATCCCCAATCTTAGGCGCTTGAGTCTTCCTTGAATATTACCTTGGGGTGCCTTGGGCATCCCCAAGCTTAGGGTCTTTCCATTCCTTATTCTCCTCATATCGATATCTCACCCAAAGCTTGAAAACTTCAATCACACAGAACTTTAACAAAAAAATTGTGAGATCCGTTAGTGTAAGAAAGGAAACCACCACTTTAAGGTACTGTAATGAACTCATTCTTTATTTATATTGGTGTTAAACCTACTGTATTCCAACTTCTCTATGGTTCATACCCCCCCCCCCCCCCCGATACTAGCCATAGATTCATCAAAATAAGCAAACAACACGCGAAAAACAGAATCTGTCAAAAACAGGACAGTCTGTAGTAATCTGGAAGTTTAGTAAACTTCTGTAACTCCAAAAATTATGAAATAAATTTGAAATTTTGAAAAATTTGTACTGAAGTAATGTGCAAAAAGTTTCAGCCCATTTGACTTTCCAGTAAAAAAATGTAAATTCACGCGCTACAGCCAAGGTTTCTGTTTTTGTTCTGCACATAGTAAACAAGCAATCTAATCACCCTAAAACCAAAGCTCGGCACATTTTTTTTAATACAATGGATATATACAAGGGGATAATTATTTACAGAGAAACTTCCATGAGAAATTCTACATTGTTTCCGTGAGCATGAACACAAGTGCTCAAGGTCGACCCTCACTTCTTCAATGCATAACTTTCCAATCACTTCTCTTTTTGAAAAACATTTTAGGCATGAGAGGCAAGTAAATTTTTTTGTATTTTCATTCTTTTAAAAAATTGTATGTTTCACCCACAACTAAACAGAAACAAAAAGGAAAAACAAAATCTACTTAGTGAAGAAAGCAAACAAGAACACACGAGAATATCAACCCCACGCTATTGCTACCCGGCAACGGCGCCAAAAAAGAGCTTGATAATCCCCAAGTGCAGGGAATCATCGTAGCAATTCCCAAAGGTGGAAGTGATAAGTATGGAGTGTCGAACCCACAAGGAGCTAAAGGTAAGATCAATATTCTCTCAAGTCCTATCTGCCACTGATACGACTCTACGTACACCGAACGTTTGCTTCCAACTAGAAACGAGAAATAAAACTACGTTGTGGGTATGAAGAGGATAACTTTGCATGGTATCGGAGAGCTAAAATATAAAAGTAGGTGCTGTTATCATAAAGTTAGAATATATTACTAAATATTATAAATAGCGAGTGTGGAATAATGATGGGTCGGTGTGCGGAATTGTCCTAGGCAATTGTTAACAAGATCGATAATCACTATTGCAATTTCATATGAGGGAGAGGCATAAGCTAACATCCTTTCTCTTCTTAGATCATATGCACTTATGATTGGAACTGTAGCAAGCATCCGCAACTACTAAAGGTCATTAAGGTAAAACCAAACCATAGCATTAAAGTATCAAGTCCCCTTTATCCCATACGCCGTGACCCACTTATTCGTGTTTATGCTTCTGTCACTCAAGCAACGCAGACAATAAGTAAACCATGGACATATTGCAACACCCTACAGCGGGAATCCCTCACGCTTGCGTGACACGGAGGGCACCATAGGACAGCACCAAAATAAAACATACAACTCATACCAATCTAGATCATCAATCAACCCAAAGGCAAAGGATATCTACTCAAAACATCATAGGATGGCAACACATCATTGGATCATAATATGTGGCATAAAGCACCATGTTCAAGTAGGGATTACAGCGGGGTGCGGGAGAGTGGACCGCGTAAAAGAGATGAGGATGGTGATGATGGTGGTGATGTTGATGAAGACGATCACCACGGCGATGATTCCCCTCCCGATGGCACTCCGGCGGCACCGAGAGAGAGGATGAGAGGTTCTCCCCCTTGTGCTTCTTCCTCCATGGCCTCCCCCCTAGATGGGGAGAGGTTCTCCCTCTGGTCCATGGCCTCTGGTGATGATGGCCCCTCTGGGATCCTCCTCCATGGCCTCCGGTGATGATGGCCCCCTCCGGCAGGGTGCCGGAGAGGGCCTAGATTGATTTCTCGTGGCTACAGAGGCTTGCGGCGGCGGAACTTCCGATCTAGGTTATTTCCCGAAGGTTTCTGTATTTATAGGAGGAGTTGGCGTTGATTTCACGTCAGAGGGACCCTCGGGGAGTCCACGAGGCAGGGGGCGTGCCCCCCACCCTCGTGGGGCCCACGGGGCTCCCCTCCGGTAGATTTTTGTTCCAGTATTTTTCATATTTCCCAGAAAAAATCTCGGTTGATTTTCAGCGTGTTTCGAGAACTTTTATTTCTGCACAAAAACAACACCACGGTAGTTCTGCTGAAAACAGCGTCAGTTCGGGTTAGTTCTAACCAAATCATACCAAAATCATATAAAACTATTGTAAACATGGCATGAATACTTCATAAATTATATATACGTTCGAGACGTATCAAATCCTTTCTTAGCAACAAAGATCTTGCCTTTGAATCTGTGATAGAAGGTGTACCCAACATTTTATTTTGGGTATACTATGAAGACGCACTTCTCCGATTTGGGTTCGAGCTTATCAGGTTGAAACTTTTTCACATAAGCATCGCAACCCCAAACTTTAAGAAATGATAGCTTAGATTTCTAGCCAAACCGTAGTTCATACGGTGTCGTCTCAACGGATTAGACGGTGCCCTATTTAACGTGAATGTAGCTGTCTCTAATGCATAACCCCAAAACGATAGTGGTAAATCGGTAAGAGACATCATAGATTGCAGTATATCCAATAAAGTACGGTTATGACGTTCGGACACACCATTATGTTGTGGTGTTCCAGGTGGCATGAGTTGGCGAAACTATTCCACATTGTTTTAATTGAAGACCAAACTCGTAACTCAAATATTCGTCTTCGCAATCAGATCGTAGAAACTTTATTTTCTTGTTATGATGATTTTCCACTTCACTCTGAAATTCTTTGAACTTTTCAAATGGTTCAGACTTATGTTTCATCAAGTAGATATACCCATATCCACTCAAATCATCTGTGAAGGTCAGAATACAACGATACCCGCCGCGAGCTTGAACACTCATCGGACCGCATACATCAGTATGTATTATTTCCAATAAGTCAGTTGCTTGCTCCATTGTTCTGGAGAACGGAGTCTTAGTCATCTTGCCCATGAGGCATGGTTCGCAAGCATCACGTGATTCATAATCAAGTGATTCCAAAAGCCCATCAGCATGGAGTTTCTTCATGCGCTTTACACCAATATGACCGAAACGGCAGTGCCACAAATAAGTTGCACTATCATTATTAACTTTGCATCTTTTGGCTTCAATATTATGAATATGTGTATCACTACGATCGAGATTCAATAAACCATTTATATTGAGTGTATGACCATAGAAGGTTTTATTCATGTAAACAGAACAACAATTATTCTTTGACTTAAATGAATAATCGTATTGCAATAAACATGATCCAATCATATTCATGCTCAACGCAAACACCAAATAACATTTATTTTAGGTTCAACACTAATCCCGAAGGTAAAGGGAGTGTGCGATGGTGATCTTATCAACCTTGGAATCACTTCCAACACACATCATCACCTCGCCCTTAACTAGTCTGTGTTTATTTTGCAACTCCCGTTTCGAGTTACTACTCTTAGCAACTGAACCAGTATCAAATACCGAGGGGTTGCTATAAACACTAGTAAAGTACACATCAATAACATGTATATCCAATATACCTTTGTTCACTATGCCATCCTTCTTATCCGCCAAGTATCTATGTCAGTTCCACTTCCAGTGACCATTTCCTTTGCAGTAGAAGCACTCAGTTTTAGGCTTGGGTCTAGCTTTGGGATTCTTCATGGGAGTGGAAACTTGCTTGCCATTCTTCTTGAAGTTCCCTTTCTTTACCTTTCCCTTTTACTTGAAACTAGTGGTCGTGTCAACCATCAACACTTGATGCTTTTTTCTTGATTTCTACCTTCGCCGATTTCAGCATCACGAAGAGCTTGGGAATCGTTTCCGTTATCCCTTGCATATTATAGTTCATCACGAAGTTCCAGTAACTTGGTGATAGTGACTAGAGAACTCTGTCAATCACTATCTTATTGGGAAGATTAACTCCCACTTGATTCAAGTGATTGTAGTACTCAGACATTCTGAGCACATGCTCACTCGTTGAGCTATCCTCCTCCATCTTGTAGGCAAAGTACTATCAGAGGTCTCATACCTCTTGACACGGGCATGAGTATGAGATACCAATTTCAACTCTTGGAACATCTTATATGCTCTGTGGCGTTCAAAACATTTTTGAAGTCCCGGTTTTAAGCCATAAAGCATGGTTCACTAAACTATCAAGTAGTCATCATACCGAGCTTGTCAAACGTTCATAACGTCTGCGTCTACTCCTGCAATAGGTCTGTCACCTAGCGGTGCATCAAGGACATAATTCTTCTGTGCAGCAATGAGGATAATCCTTAGATCACGGACCTAGTCCACATCATTGCTACTATCATCTTTCAACATAGTTTCTCTCTAGGAACATATCAAAAATAAACGGGGAGCTACATCGCGAGCTATTGATCTACAACATAGTTATGCAAATACTATCAAGACTAAGTTCATGATAAATTAAAGTTCAATTAATCATATTACTTAAGTACTCTCACTTAGATAGACATCCCTCTAGTCATCTAAATGATCACGTGATCCAAATCAACTAAACCATGTCTGATCATCACGTGAGATGGAGTAGTTTTCAATGGTGAACATCACTATGTTGATCATATCCACTATATGATTCACGCTCGACCTTTCGGTCTCTAGTGTTTCGAGGCCATATCTGCATATGCTAGGATCGTCAAGTTTAACCCGAGTATTCCGCGTGTGCAAAACTGGCTTGCACCCGTTGTATGTGAACGTAGAGCTTATCACACCCGATCATCACGTGGTGTCTCGGCACGACGAACTGTCGCAACGGTGCATACTCAGGGAGAACACTTATACCTTGAAATTTAGTGAGAGATCATCTTATAATGCTACCGCCGAACTAAGCAAAATAAGATGCATAAAGGATAAACATCACATGCAATCAAAATATGTGACATGATATGGCCATGATCATCTTGCGCCTTTGATCTCCATCTCCAAAGTACCGTCATGATCTCTATCGTCACCGGCATGACACCATTATCTCCATCATCTTGATCTCTATCAACGTGTCGTCACATGGTCGTCTCGCCAACTATTGCTCTTGCAACTATTGCTATCGCATAGCGATAAAGTAAAGCAATTATTCGGCGCTTGCATCTTATTCAATAAAGAGACAACCATAAGGCTTCTGCCAATTGTCAATAACTTCAACAGAACATGATCATCTCATACAACAACTTATATCTCATCACGTCTTGACCATATCACATCACAACAAGCCCTGCAAAAACAAGTTAGACGTCCTCTACTTTGTTGTTGCAAGTTTTACGTGGCTGCTAGGGGCTGAGCAAGAACCGTTCTTACCTACGCATCAAAACCACAACGATTTTTCATCAAGTATGTGATGTTTTAACCTTCAACAAGGACCGGGCGTAGCCACACTCGATTCAACTAAAGTTGGAGAAACTGACACCCGCCAGCCACCTGTGTGCGAAGCACGTCGGTAGAACTAGTCTCGCGTAAGCATACGCGTAATGTCGGTCCGGGCCGCTTCATCCAACAATACCGCCGAATCAAAGTATGACATGCTGGTAAGCACTATGACTATTATCGCCCACAACTCACTTGTGTTCTACTCGTGCATATAACATCTACGCATAAACCTGGCTTGGATGCCACTGTTGGGGAACGTAGTAACTTCAAAAAAATTCCTACGCACACGCAAGATCATGGTGATGCATAGCAATGACAGGGGAGTGTTGTCCACGAACCCTCGTAGACCGAAAGCGGAAGCGTTTAGTAACGCGGTTGATGTAGTCGAACGTCTTCGCGATCCAACCGATCCAAGTACCGAACGCACGGCACCTCCGCGATCTGCACACGTTCAGCTCGGTGACGTCCCTCGAACTCTTGATCCAATTGAGGCCGAGGAAGAGTTCCGTCAGCACGACGGCGTGATGATGATGATGATGATGATGATGATGATGATGATGATGCTCCCAGCGCAGGGCTTCACCTAAGCACTACGAAGATATGATCGAGGTGGATTATGGTGGAGGGGGGCACCGCACACGGCTCGAAACAATCAACTTGTGTGTCTATGGGGTGCCCCCTGTCCATGTATATAAAGGATGGAGGGAGGAGGAGGCCGGCCCTCATAGGGCGTGCCCAAAGTGTGGAGTCCTACTAGGGAGGAGTCCTAGTAGGATTCCACCTCCCAGATGGAATAGGAAAAAGGGAAGGGAGAAGGAGAAGGAAGGAAGGGGGCGCCCCCTTTCCCTAGTCCAATTCGGAACAGACCATGGGGAAGGGCCGCGGCCACCCTTGAGGCCTTTCTCTCCTTTCTTGTATGGCCCATTAAGGCCCAATATGAATTCCCGTAACTCTCCGGTACTCCAAAAAATACACGAATCACTCAGAACCTTTCCGATGTCCGAATATAGCCTTCCAATATATCGATCTTTACGTCTCGACCATTTCGAGACTCCTCGTCATGTCCCCGATCTCATCTGGGACTCTGAACAAACTTCGGTCATCAAATCACATAAACTCATAATATCGATCGTCACCGAACATTAAGCGTGCAGACCCTACGGGTTCGAGAACTATGTAGACATGACCGAGACACGTCTCCGGTCAATAACCAATAGCGGAACCTGGATGTTCATATTGGCTCCCACATATTCTACGAAGATCTTTATCGGTCAAACCGCATAACAACATATGTTGTTCCCTTTGTCATCGGTATGTTACTTGCCTAAGATTCGATCGTCCGTATCTCAATACCTAGTTCAATCTCGTTACCGGCAAGTCTCTTTACTTGTTCCATAATGCATCATCCCGCAACTAACTCATTAGTCACATTGCTTGCAAGGCTTATAGTGATGTGCATTACCGAGAGGGCCCAGAGATACCTCTCCGACAATCGGAGTGACAAATCCTAATCTTGATCTATGCCAACTCAACAAGTACCATCGGAGACACCTGTAGAGCACCTTTATAATCACCCAGTTACGTTGTGACGTTTGGTAGCACACAAAGTGTTCCTCCGGCATTCGGGAGTTGCATAATCTCATAGTCTGAGGAACATGTATAAGTCATGAAGAAAGGAGTAGCAATGAAACTATAACGATCATAATGCTAAGCTAACGAATGGGTCTTGTCCATCACATCATTCTCCTAATGATGTGATCCCATTCATCAAATGACAACACATGTCTATGGTTAGGAAACATAACCATCTTTGATAAACGAGCTAGTCAAGTAGAGGCATACTAGGGACACTCTGTTTTTTCTATGTATCAACACATGTATCAGGTTTCCGGTTAATACAATTCTAGCATGAATAATAAACATTTATCATGATATAAGGAAATATAAATAACTACTTTATTATTGCCTCTAGGGCATATTTCCTTCACAAACATCCTACCGCCGGGTACTCTGGCGGTAGGGTCCTGGATAAGGTTGTGAGGGGTGGGGGCTGTGCTCCCCCACCCACTCATTCACCCCCATTCCCATTCGCCCTCTTCCGAGCTCAAGCTCTCTCCCCTCTTCTCCCCCACCAAAGCACCCACTAGATCCCTCTCCATTGCTTGAGATTTGTCCCGTGGATCCGGGGCATTTGCATCACCCAAGGTACCTCTCCCACCCCCCCTTCATTTGGTTGGTTGAAATCATGCATTTTGCTCATTTTGTTGGAAACCCTAGTTCATGGTTTTTGTTGGGGAACGTAGCAGAAATTCAAAATTTTCTACGCATCACCAAGATCAATCTATGGAGTAATCTAGAAACGAGGGGAAGGGGAGTGCATCTACATACCATTGTAGATCGCGATGCGGAAGCGTTGCAAGAACGCGGATGAATGAGTCGTACTCGTAGCGATTCAGATCGCGGTTGATTCCGATCTAAGCACCGAAGAACGGTGTCTCCGCGTTGAACACACGTGCAGCCCGGTGACGTCTCCCACGCCTTGATCCAGCAAGGAGAGAGGGAGAGGTTGGGGAAGACTCCATCCAGCAGCAGCACGACGGCGTGGTGGTGATGAAGGAGTGTGGCAATCCTGCAGGGCTTCGCCAAGCACTGCGGGAGAGGAGGAGGAGGGAGAGAGGTAGGGCTGCGCCAAGAGAGACCGGAAAACTCATGTGTTGGGCAGCCCTAGACCTCAACTATATATAGGGGGGGAGGGGGCTGCGCCCCCTCTAGGGTTCCCACCCCAAGGGGTGGCGGCCAGCCCTAGATCCCATCTAGGGGGGCGGCCAAGGGGGGAAGAGAGGGGGGCGCCACTAGGGTGGGCCTTAAGGCCCATGTGGACCTAGGGTTTGCCCCCTCCCACTCTCCCATGCGCCTTGGGCCTTGGTGGGGGGCGCACCAGCCCACCTGGGGCTGGTCCCCTCCCACACTTGGCCCACGCAGCCTTCTGGGGCTGGTGGCCCCACTTGGTGGACCCCCGGAACCCTCCCGGTGGTCCCGGTACATTACCGATATCACCCGAAACTTTTCCGGTGACCAAAACAGGACTTCCCATATATAAATCTTTACCTCCGAACCATTCCGGAACTCCTCGTGACGTCCGGGCTCTCATCCGGGACTCCGAACAACATTCGGTAACCACGTATATCTATTCCCTATAACCCTAGCGTCATCGAACCTTAAGTGTGTAGACCCTACGGGTTCGGGAACCATGCAGACATGACCGAGACGTTCTCCGGTCAATAACCAACAGCGGGATCTGGATACCCATGTTGGCTCCCACATGTTCCACGATGATCTCATCGGATGAACCATGATGTCGGGGATTCAATCAATCCCGTATACAATTCCCTTTGTCTATCGATATGTTACTTGCCTGAGATTCGATCGTCGGTATCCCTATACCTTGTTCAATCTCGTTACCGGCAAGTCTCTTTACTCGTTCCGTAACTCACATCATCCCGTGATCAACTCCTTGGTCACATTGTGCACATTATGATGATGTCCTACCGAGTGGGCCCAGAGATACCTCTCCGTTCACACGGAGTGACAAATCCCAGTCTCCATTCGTGCCAACCCAACAGACACTTTCGGAGATACCTGTAGTGCACCTTTATAGCCACCCAGTTACGTTGTGACGTTTGGTACACCCAAAGCATTCCTACGGTATCCGGGAGTTGCACAATCTCATGGTCTAAGGAAATGATACTTGACATTAGAAAAGCTCTGAGCAAACGAACTACACGATCTTGTGCTAGGCTTAGGATTGGGTCTTGTCCATCACATCATTCTCCTAATGATGTGATCCCGTTATCAACGACATCCAATGTCCATGGTCAGGAAACCGTAACCATCTATTGATCAACGAGCTAGTCAACTAGAGGCTTACTAGGGACATGGTGTTGTCTATGTATCCACACATGTATCTGAGTCTCCTATCAATACAATTCTAGCATGGATAATAAACGATTATCATGAACAAGGAAATATAATAATAACCTATTTATTATTGCCTCTAGGGCATATTTCCAACAGTCTCCCACTTGCACTAGAGTCAATAATCTAGTTCACATCACCATGTGATTAACACTCACAGGTCACATCACCATTGACCAACATCTAAAGAGTTTACTAGAGTCAACAATCTAGTTCACATCACTATGTGATTAACACTCAATGAGTTCTGGTTTGATCATGTTATGCTTGTGAGAGAGGTTATTAGTCAACGGGTCTGAACCTTTCAGATCCGTGTGTGCTTTACGAATATCTATGTCATCTTGTGGATGCTACCACGCGCTACTTGGAGCCATTTCAAATAACTGCTCTACTATACGAATCCGGTCTACTACTCAGAGTCATCCGGATTAGTGTCAAAGTTCGCATCGACGTAACCCTTTACGACGAACTCCTTTTCACC
The DNA here is from genome assembly GCF_018294505.1 of Triticum aestivum. Taxonomy (NCBI): domain Eukaryota; kingdom Viridiplantae; phylum Streptophyta; class Magnoliopsida; order Poales; family Poaceae; genus Triticum; species Triticum aestivum. The sequence goes on along the minus strand of NC_057811.1, from coordinate 443,092,099 downwards.
TCCATAATCGAGAAAATTCCTTAGTCCACTAGATACTAAGGATAAGTTCGACCGCTGTCATGTGATCCATTCCCGGATCACTATTGTACCCCTTGACCAACTCATGGCAAGGCACACTTCATGTGCGGTACACAGCATAGCATACTGTAGAGCCTACGTCTAAAGCATAGGGGACGACCTTCGTCCTTTCTCTCTCTTCTGCTGTGGTCAGGTCTTGAGTCTTACTCAATACTCACACCTTGTAACACAGCCAAGAACTCCTTCTTTGCTGATCTATTTTGAACTCTTTTAAAATCATGTCAAGGTGTGCGTTCTTTGAAAGTATCATCAGACGTCTTGATCTATCTCTATAGATCTGATGCCCAATATGTAAGCAGCTTTATCCAGGTCTTCCTTTGAAAAACTCCTTTCAAACAACCCTTTATGCTTTCCAGAAATTTTACATCATTTCGGATCAACAATATGTCATTCACATATACTTATCAGAAATGTTGTAGCGCTCCCACTCACTTTATTGTAAATACAAGTTTCTAACAAACTTTGTATAAACCCAAAAACTTTGATCACTCCATCAAAGCGTATATTCTGACTCCGAGATGCTTGCTCTAGTCCATGGAAGGATCGCTGGAGCTAGCATACCTTTTAGCATCCTTAGGATCGACAAAACCTTTCTGATTGTATCACATACAACCTTTCCTTACGAAAACTGGTAAGGAAACTTGTTTTGACATCCATCTGCCAGATTTCATAAATGCAGCTAATGCTAACATGATTCCGACGGACTTAAGCATCGCTACGGATGAGAAAATCTCATCATAGTCAACTCCTTGAACTTGTGAAAATACTCTTTGCCACAAGTCGAGCTTCATAGACGGTAACATTACCGTCCATGTCCGTCTTCTTCTTAAAGATCCATTTATCTCAATGGCTTGCCGATCATCGGGCAAGTTCACCAAAGTCCATGCTTTGTTCTGATACATGGATCCTATCTCGGATTTCATGGCTTCTAACCATTTGTCGGAATATGGGCTCACCATCGCTTCTCCATAGCTCGTAGGTTCAGTATTGTCTAACAACATGATATCTAAGACAGGATTACCGTACCACTCAGGAGTAGTACATATCCTTGTCGACCTACGAGGTTTGGTAGTGACTTGATCCGAAGTTTCATGATCACTATCATAAGCTTCCAGTTCAATTGGTGTAGGTGCCACAGGAACAACTTCGTGTGCCCTGCTACACACTAGTTGAAGTGATGGTTCAATAACCTTATCAAGTCTCCACCATCCTCCCACTCAATTCTTTCGAGAGAAACTTTTCCTCGAGAAAGGAACCGTTTCCAGAAGCAATTACTTTTGCTTCCAGATCTGAAATAGGAGGTATACCCAACTATTTTGGGTATTCTTATGAAGATGCATTTATCCGCTTTGGGTTCGAGCTTATCAGCCTGAAACTTTTTCACATAAGCGTCGCAGCCCCAAACTTTTAAGAAACGACAACTTAGGTTTCTCTAAACGGTGTCGTCTCAACGGAATTGCGTGGTGCCCTATTTAAAGTGAATGCGGTTGTCTCTAATGCCTAACCCATAGCCGATAGTTGTAATTCGATAAGAGACATCATGGTATGCACCATATCCAATAGGGTGCAGTTATGATGTTCGGACACACCATCACATTATGGTGCTCCAAGCGGTATTAGTCGTGAAACAATTTCCACAATTTCTTAATCGTGTGCCAAACTCATAACTCAGATACTCATCTCTATGATCATATCACAGACATTTTATCCTCTTGTCACGACGATCTTCAACTTCACTCTGAAATTACTTGAACCTTTCAATAATTCAGACTTGTGTTTCATCAAGTAAATACACTCAGCATCTACTCAAATCATCTGTGAAGTAAGAACATAACGATATCCACTGCATGCCTCAGCACTCATTGGACTGCACACATCAAAATGTATTACTTCCAACAAGTTGCTCTCTTGTTCCATCTTACTGAAAACGAGGCCTTTCAGTCATCTTGCCCATGTGGTATGATTTGCATGTCTCAAGTGATTCAAAATCAAGTGAGTCCAAACGATCCATCTGCATGGAGTTTCTTCATGCATATATACCAATAGACATGGTTCGCATGTCTCAGTCTTTTCAAAAACGAGTGAGTCCAAAGATCCATCTACATGGAGCTTCTTCATGCGTTCTATACCAATATGACACAAATGGCAGTGCCACAAGTATGTGGTACTATCATTACTATTTTATATCTTTTGGCACGAACATGTGTATCACTGCGATCGAGATTCATTTTAGGTGCAAGACCATTGAAGGTATTATTCAAATAAACAGAGTAACCATTATTCTCCTTAAATGAATAACCGTATTGCGATAAACATAATCCAATCATGTTTATGCTCAACGCAAACACCAAATAACAATTATTTAGGTTTAACACCAATCTCGATGGTAGAGGGAGCATGCGATGCTTGATCACATCAACCTTGGAAACACTTCCAACACATATCGTCATCTCACCTTTAGCTAGTCTCCATTTATTCCGCAGCTTTTATTTCGAGTTACTAACACTTAGCAACCGAACCGGTATCTAATACCCTGGTGCTGCTAGGAGTGCTAGTAAAGTACACATTCATATAATGTATATCCAATATACTTCTGTCGACCTTGCCTGCCTTCTCATCTACCAAGTATCTAGGGTAGTTCTGCTTCAGTGACCGTTCCCCTCATTACAGAAGCACTTAGTCTCGGGTTTGGGTTCAACCTTGGGATTCTTCACTAGAGCAGCAAATGATTTGCTGTTTCATGAAGTATCCCTTTTGCCCTTGCCCTTCTTGAAACTAGTGGTTTTACTAACCATCAACAATTGATGCTCCTTCTTGATTTCTACTTTCGCGGTGTCAAGCATCGCGAGTTGCTCAAGGATCATCATGTCTATCCCTGATATGTTATAGTTCATCACGAAGCTCTAATAGCTTGGTGGCAGTGACTATGGAGAACCATCACTGTCTCATCTGGAAGATTAACTCCCACTCAATTCAAGCGATTATGGTACTCAGACAATCTGATCACATGCTCAACGATTGAGCTTTTCTCCCTTAGTTTGCAGGCTTAAGAAACTTGTCAGAGGTCTCATACCTCTTGACGTGGGCACTAGTCTGAAATCCCAATTTCAGTCTTCGGAACATCTCATATGTTCTGCGACGTTTCAAAACCATCTTTGGTGCCACAATTCTAAACCGTTAGCATTACGCACTGAACTATCACGTAGTCATCAAAACGTGTATGTCAGATGTTCTGCAACATCTACAGACGACGTTGAGGTTCAGCACAGTGAGCGGTGCATTAAGGACATAAGCCTTCTGTGCAGCAATGAGGACAATCCTCAGTTTACGGACCCAGTCCGCATAATTGCTACTATTAACTTTCAACTAAATTTTCTCTAGGAACATATCTTAAACAGTAGAACTAAAGCGTAAGCTATGACATAATTTGCAAAGACCTTTTGACTATGTTCATGATAATGAAGTTCATCTGATTATTGAACTCCCACTGAGATAGACACCCCTCTAGTCATCTAAGTGATACATGATCTGAGTCAAACTAGGCCGTGTCCGATCATCACGTGAGACGGATTAGTCATCATCAGTGAACATCTCCATGTTGATCGTATCTACTATACGACTCATGTTCGACCTTTCAGTCTCTTGTGTTTCGAGGCCATGTCTGTACATGCTAGGCTCGTCAAGTCAACCTAAGTGTTTCGCATGTGTTCCGAGGCCATGTCTGTACATGCTAGGCTCGTCAACACCCGTTGTATTCGAACGTTAGAATCTATCACACCTGATCATCACGTGGTGCTTCGAAACAACGAACCTTCGCAACAGTGCACAGTTAGGGGGAACACGTCTCTTGAAATTTTAGTGAGGGGTCATCTTATTTATGCTACCGTCGTTCTAAGCAAATAAGATGTGAACATGACAAACATCACATGCAAATCATAAAGTGACGTGATATGGCCAATATCATCCTGCGCCTTTGATCTCCATCTTCGAGGCGCGGCATGATCACCTTCGTCACCGGCATGACACCATGATCTCCATCATCATGATCTCCATCATCGTGTCTTCATGAAGTTGTCTCGCCAACTATTACTTCTACTACTATAGCTAACGGTTAGCAATAAAGTAAAGTAATTACATGGCATTTTCATTGACACGCAGGTCATACAATAAATTAAGACAACTCCTATGGCTCCTGCCGGTTGTCATACTCATCGACATGCAAGTCGTGATTCCTATTACAAGAACATGATCAATCTCATACATCACATATATCATTCATCACATCCTTTTGGCCATATCACATCACATAGCATACCCTACAAAAACAAGTTAGACGTCCTCTAATTGTTGTTGCATGTTTTACGTGGCTGCTATGGGTTTCTAGCAAGAACGTTTCTTACCTACGCAAAAGCCACAATGTGATATGCCAATTTCTATTTACCCTTCATAAGGACCCTTTTCATCGAATCCGATCCGACTAAAGTGGGAGAGACAGACACCCGCTAGCCACCTTATGCAACTAGTGCATGTCAGTCGGTGGAACCTGTCTCACGTAAGAGTACGTGTAAGGTCGGTCCGGGCCGCTTCATCCCACGATGCCGCCGAATCAAGATAAAACTAGTAACGGCAAGTAAATTGACAAAATCGACGCCCACAACTACTTTGTGTTCTACTCGTGCATAGAACTACGCATAGACCTAGCTCATGATGCCACTGTTGAGGAACGTAGCAGAAATTCAAAATTTTCTACGCATCACCAAGATCAATCTATGGAGTAATCTAGCAATGAGGGGAAGGGGAGCGCATCTACATACCATTGTAGATCGCGATGCGGAAGCGTTGCAAGAACGTGGATGAAGGAGTCGTACCCGTAGCGGTTCAGATCGCGGTTGATTCCGATCTAAGCACCGAAGAACGGTGTCTCCGCGTTCAACACACGTGCAGCCCGGTGACGTCTCCCACGCCTCGATCCAGCAAGGAGAGAGGGAGAGGTTGGGGAAGACTCCATCCAGCAGCAGCACGACGGCGTGGTGGTGATGGAGGAGCGTGGCAATCCTGCAGGGCTTCGCCAAGCACTGCGGGAGAGGAGGAGGAGGGAGAGAGGTAGGGCTGCGCCAAGAGAGACCGGAAAACTCATGTGTTGGGCAGCCCTAGACCTCAACTATATATACGGGGGGGGGGGGCTGCGCCCCCTCTAGGGTTCCCACCCCAAGGGGTGGCGGCCATCCCTAGATCCCATCTAGGGGGGCGGCCAAGGGGGGAAGAGAGGGGGGCGCCACTAGGGTGGGCCTTAAGGCCCATGTGGACCTAGGGTTTGCCCCCTCCCACTCTCCCATGCGCCTTGGGCCTTGGTGGGGGGCGCACCAGCCCACCTGGGGCTGGTCCCCTCCCACACTTGGCCCACGCAGCCTTCTGGGGCTGGTGGCCCCACTTGGTGGACCCCCGGAACCCTCCCGGTGGTCCCGGTACATTACCGATATCACCCGAAACTTTTCCGGTGACCAAAACATGACTTCCCATATATAAATCTTTACCTCCGGACCATTCCGGAACTCCTTGTGACGTCTGGGATCTCATCCGGGACTCCGAACAACATTCGGTAACCACGTATATCTATTCCCTATAACCCTAGCGTCATCGAACCTTAAGTGTGTAGACCCTACGGGTTCAAGAACCATGCAGACATGACCGAGACGTTCTCCGGTCAATAATGAACAGCGGGATCTGGATACCCATGTTGGCTCCCACATGTTCCACGATGATCTCATCGGATGAACCACGATGTCGGGGATTCAATCAATCCCGTATACAATTCCCTTTGTCTATCGATATGTTACTTGCCCGAGATTCGATCGTCGGTATCCCTATACCTTGTTCAATCTCATTACTGGCAAGTCTCTTTACTCGTTCCGTAACTCACATCATCCCGTGATCAACTCCTTGGTCACATTGTGCACATTATGATGATGTCCTACCGAGTGGGCCCAGAGATACCTCTCCGTTCACACGGAGTGACAAATCCCAGTCTCGATTCGTGCCAACCCAACACATACTTTCGGAGATACCTGTAGTGCACCTTTATAGCCACCCAGTTACGTTGTGACGTTTGGTACACCCAAAGCATTCCTACGGTATCCGGGAGTTGCACAATCTCATGGTCTAAGGAAATGATACTTGACATTAGAAAAGCTCTGAGCAAACGAACTACACGATCTTGTGCTAGGCTTAGGATTGGGTCTTGTCCATCACATCATTCTCCTAATGATGTGATCCCGTTATCAACGACATCCAATGTCCATGGTCAGGAAACCGTAACCATCTATTGATCAACGAGCTAGTCAACTAGAGGCTTACTAGGGACATGGTGTTGTCTATGTATCCACACATGTATCTGAGTCTCCTATCAATACAATTCTAGCATGGATAATAAACGATTATCATGAACAAGGAAATATAATAATAACCTATTTATTATTGCCTCTAGGGCATATTTCCAACAGTTTTGTTGTGGTGAAATCAATGTATATGATGCATTTAGGGTAATGTTTGTGCTTTGACAATGTATTGTGTGACTAGCGTTGTTTGGGTACTAAGAACTATCATTTAGGGTTTTGTTAGGGTTAGGTTTAGTGTTATGGTTATGGTTATGCTTAAGTAAATGCCTATACGACAAACGTTATAGTAGTCACCTCTCGAATTGTAGCTCGATCTAGTCCTAGGGTTATAGTTTTTGTCAAGAGACGGTTAGGATTTTTGCCTTGGATGACCGTTATAGTAATCCCTCGACTTGTAGGATGGGATCGATCATCTTTGTTGAGACTTCTGCAGAGGCGGCGGTGAAGCATGAACATGCAGTCATTGAGGAAAAGATGGACCCGTGGGTCGAAGCTGTCGATGCGTTGAATGCGACTTGTAGAGAATTTTCAAAGTATTATGTGTCCAAGTGCGACGATGACAAAGTTAAGTTATACCAAGCTAAAGAGAAAAACATAAGAAATCTCAAGAAGGAAGAGAAAATTCATATACGTGCTCTAGCAAGGCAAATTGCATTGTGTGGAACGAGGGATGAAGTGAATGAGATGGACTTTAACAACCCTGGCCAGATCATTGACTGGCTAGTTAGGCAACCATCATCGGCGATACCTAGTCGGGCATCTCGTTGGGCTTGGGTCTGCGAAAGAAATGATGTCATTTGTTGCAACCCGAGGCCGTACGACAAAGATGTCGTGTTGATGGACGAGTAGAGGGGGTTGAAACACATGATGTTGTAGTGTCATTTGGACTATAATGGCATGTACCCTTATCATTTATGTAACCTATGTCATTTGAACCAGTGAGAACTTTGTGTATTAGGTCATTCTAAATAAGTTATGCTTTGTGTTTGTCTTGTATCATTTGATTTAAGTTTCGGTTTGTTCCATTTCATGTAGCATGGAAAACAGGACCCCGGCGGTGCAGATAGCATATGAGAAGTGTGAAGGAGAACGACGCCGTAGGATGTTGAGGGAGCTTCAAAATTGGATTAAGAGTTGTGAAGAGGCAAACGCGGCTATGAGTGATTTCAACATGTGTTCTGTGAGTTCCCTGAAGAGCTCGAGAGAAAAATGGAAGATAGTTAAAGAGTTGCAAGAGAAGGAAGATGAGTGTAGATGGACTTTGGCAATGGAGATAGGGTTCTCCGTAAGCATTGATGAATTCGAGGAGGTGGACATGGCAAAGCCCGGGCAGATCATTGGATGGGCAATCAAACAAGGAGTGTCGGAGAATCCAAACCGGCGTGCTCGATGGGCCTGGTTCCGTGAGACAAAGGGTTCGATGATCCATTGGGCGGGTTCTGCCGAGTATGAACCGAAGCCTAATCGAAAGCGTGCGGAACAAATCAAACGTATTAAGACGATTAGGGCCTACTTTCCGGCTTATTAGGGGCTCCTTTCTGGGTAGATGTCATTTGAAAATGTTCCGTGAGAAAATGTATGCTCGAGCTTGAGCTTCTAGTTTGAACTCATGTCATTCGAATCAGTGAGATGTTTTAAGTCATTTGAACAAGTGTCATTTGTGGATGTAATGAACTATGCTCAGTTATGTATGTCTTTGCTACTCGATCATTTCTGGATGTCATTTCTGGATGCTTACTTCATAGAAGTTTGTAAGAAAGACAAAGGCAAAGGGCTAAAAAAGAAAGGCAAAGGAAGGTTGGGTGGCCACCCTACCACCATGGACCTTGGCGGTAGGGTGGCCAACCCTACTGCCGAAAATGTGGTCGAATTGGTCACAGGAAAGGCAGCAGAACAGGCCGTAGGGTGACCAACCCTACCGCCGTCCGCCTCGGCGGTAGGGTGCCCAACCCTACCGCAGAACAGGGGAGCGTTTCCGTCACAGGACAGTTCAGCACCCTACCGCCACGACATCTGGCGGTAAGGTGGCCAACCCTACCGCCATGGACCTTGGCGGTAGGACTGGCCAACCGTAGCGCCAGAGGTCTTGGCGGTAGGGTGGCCAGCCCTACCGCAAAAAATGTGGCCTAATTGGTCACAGGAGAGGCAGCAGAACATGCCGTAGGGTGACCAACCCTACCGCCGACCAGGGGAGCATTTGCGTCACAGGACAGTTCGGCACCCTACCGCCACGACCTCTGGCGGTAGGGTTTCATATCCTACTGCCAAGACGTCTGGCGGTAGGGTGCAAAGCTGAGTTTGCTCAGTTTTTCTTCTTCATCATCATTTCAGACAGGCCGAAAAACAAGTCACAGCAACAGCACAACAAATGTAGTTCATGACATAGTTTCATCACAAATCAAAGACATAGTTCATGACAGGTTTCACAAATAAAGTACATAGTTCATCACAAGTTTCACAAATCAAAGACAAAGTTCATCACAGGTTTCTCGAATCGAAGGCATAGTTCATGACAAGTTTCTCGAAACGAAGGCCTCATTGGGTCACACAAGGCCATTTTTCTTTCTTGTCGCGTGCCTCATCCTCCTCTTGGGCTTCACGAGCCCTTGCAAGATTTCTTGCTCTCTCCTCTTCACGAACAATCTTCTCCTTGCGTTCCCTCTCCTCCTCACACTTCTTTCACTCCATCTTCTCGCTCTTCATCCAAGCCTCTCTGAAATGATTCTTCAAACAACCGCTGCCTCCTTAGACAATCTCGATGTTGATCTTTTTTAACATCTTCTGGCACATCTTGATCTATCCATGTGAAGTACTTACAAAGTGGAGGCGGCGACTACGTACGAATAAAGAACAAATTTGGTCATTAGTAAGATAGGTTCAAGTTGAAGCAACGGTTGAATACTCTTCAAACTTTAACAACTTACCGGCGGTACATCATAGGCGTGAGTTGGACGAGGACGATCATAGGCATAGTTGGGACAAACAAAATATCTTCTTCCTTCTGTCTCTGGCGGTAGCCAAAAGGGTCAAATCCCAAAAAAAAATCGGACCGGGGTCAGATCCTGCTAAACTACGCGAAAAGGGTCAAAACATGAAATTTTGCTGTGGTAGGGTAGGCAGCACGTGGTCCCCACAACGAAGGCGACCAGGACAGGTGTTGGTATTGCGGTAAGAAGGGCCACCGAGCCCGCGAGTGCCGCAAAAAGCAGCGTAACAAGGCAGCCGCGACAAATTTTGTCCAGGTGGAGGAGGATGAGGGACCCAGCCTGACGATGGCCGGCGTCGAGTCCGTCCAGAGGGCTTGGCATCTTCCAGTACTGGCGTCGTGGTTGCGGGCCTGAGCTCGGTTTGTCCCCAAGCTTGGTCCGACCATCGGACCTCATGGGTGGCCACATCTTCCTCAACGAGGATAAGACGGTGATCACGCCCACGCATCATGGCGACAGATGTGGCGAGGTCTGGTTCCTTGACACGGGCACAACGAACCACATGACTGGATCGATTGACGCATCGCCGAACTGGACCGATCAATCTTAGGCAAGTGCGGTTCACGGATGGATCGGTTATCGAGATCCACGGCCCTGGTACCATCTCTTGGCCATGGATGAGAAGACCACTAGATGTTCACATATGTCTTCTTTATCCCTGCGCTGAAGAGTAGTGTCGTCAGTCTTGGCCAACTAGGAGAGAACTGGTACGACATCGCCATTTGCCATGGAGTGCTCACCATACGCGATCAGCGCAGTCGCCTCCTCATCAAGGTAATGTGTGCACCAAATCGCTTGTACAAGCTTTCATTCGCCCTATTTATCCAGTGAGCCTTGCCATGGGCCATGTACGGCTCGGGCTCGGGCACCTACACTTCGACGGCCTATGAAGGATGGCGAACGGAGGTTTGGTTCGTGGCCTACCGCACATCGCTGATACGTCTCCAACGTATCTATAATTTATGAAGTATTCATGCTATTATATTATCCTTCTAGGATGTTTTATATGCATTTATATGTTATTTTATATGATTTTTGGGACTAACCTATTAACCTAGAGCCCAGTGCCAGTTTCTGTTTTTTCCTTGTTTTTGAGTATCGCAGAAAAGGAAAACCAAACGGAGTCCAATTGACCTGAAACTTGACGGGGCTTATTTTTGGACCAGAAGAAGGCCATGGCATAAAAGAGTTGGGCCAGAAGAGTACCGGGCTGCCCATGAGGGTGGGAGGCGCGCCCACCCCCCTTGGCGCGCCCCCTACCTCGTGGACAGCCCGGAGAGCCCCCCTGACTTGTTCTCGATGCCAAAACCTCTTATATATACAAAAAACCCCAGAACATAACCTAGATCGGGAGTTTTGCCGCCGCAAGCCTCTGTAGCCACCGAAAACCAATCTAGACCCATTCCGGCACCCTGTCGGAGGGGGGATCCCTCACCGGTGGCCATCTTCATTATCCCGGCGCTCTCCATGACGAGGAGGGAGTAGTTCACCCTCGGGGCTGAGGGTATGTACCAGTAGCTATGTGTTTGATCTCTCTCTCCCTCGCGCGCGCGTTCTTGATTCGGCACGATCTTGATGTATCGCAAGCTTTGCTATTATAGTTGGATCTTATGATGTTTCTCCCCCTCTACTCTCTTGTAATGGATTGAGTTTTCCCTTCGAAGTTATCTTATCGGATTGAGTCTTTAAGGATTTGAGAACACTTGATGTATGTCTTGCATGTGCTTATCTGTGGTGACAATGGGATATTCACGTGATCTACTTGATGTATGTTTTGGTGATCAACTTGCGGGTTCAGTGACCTTGTGAACTTATGCATAGGGGTTGGCACACGTTTTCGTCTTGACTCTCCGGTAGAAACTTTCGGGCACTGTTTGAAGTTATTTGTGTTGGTTGAATAGATGAATCTGAGATTGTGTGATGCATATCGTATAATCATACCCACGGATACTTGAGGTGACATTGGAGTATCTAGGTGACATTAGGGTTTTGGTTGATTTGTGTCTTAAGGTGTTATTCTAGTACAAACTCTATGATAGATCGAACGGAAAGAATAGCTTCGTGTTATTTTACTATGGACTCTTGAATAGATCGATCAGAAAGGATAACTTTGAGGTGGTTTCATACCCTACAATAATCTCTTCGTTTGTTCTCCGCTATTAGTGACTTTGGAGTGACTCTTTGTTGCATGTTGAGGGATAGTTATATGATCCAATTATGTTATTATTGTTGAGAGAACTTGCACTAGTGAAAGTATGAACCCTAGGCCTTGTTTCCTAGCATTGCAATACCGTTTACGCTCACTTTATCATTAGTTACCTTGCTGTTTTTATATTTTCAGATTACAAAAATCTATATCTATCATCCATATTGCACTTGTATCACCATCTCTTTGCCAAACTAGTGCACCTATACAATTTACCATTGTATTGGGTGTGTTGGGAACACAAGAGACTATTTGTTATTTGGTTGCAGGGTTGTTTGAGAGAGACCATCTTCAACCTACGCCTCCCACGGATTGATAAACCTTAGGTCATCCACTTGAGGAAAATTTGCTACTGTCCTACAAACCTCTGCACTTGGAGGCCCAACAACGTCTACAAGAAGAAGGTTGCGTAGTAGACATCAAGCTATTTTCTGGCGTCGTTGCCGGGGAGGTTAGTGCTTGAAGGTATATCTTTAGATCTTGCAATCAAATCTTTTAGTTTCTTGTTTTATCACTAGTTTAGTTTATAAAAGAAAACCACAAAAAATGGAATTGAGGGTACCTCATATGCTTCATCTTTTTAATATCTTTCATGGAAATAAGGATTCCGATAATTGTGCTCAAGTACTAGAAGAAGAATGCATTAGAATGTTTGGCACTAAATATTTGAATGATGAGCATGATTGCAATGTTGTTAGTATGAATTATTTGAATATCCATAGTACTAATGATGATTGCACAAGTCATGATGAAAATATTTCTTATAAGCATGTCAACTTTTGTGGAATACATAGAGCTTGCAAGTACACACCAAATAGGGAAGATAGATTTTGCAAGAGGCATAAGTATTTTGAAACTAAATGGTTGCAAGAAAGGCTAGACGATTGTGCTGAAAGATTCAATATTTATCGCCATCCTTGTGAACTTTGCACTGAACATGGTCATTTAAAGCTCCAATGCTATTTGTTTCATGATCAAATCGTGTCTAAAAATTGTGATAACTTGATTACCCTTGAGCATCATAAAGAGCTTAGTCTTCTTTTGGGGTATGAAGAAATGAAACGTATAACTGAGGGTATTCCAAAATTTAATCTTGATAGATTTCTTGATTTTGATCTAGAAGAAATTTTTATGTATTGTGCAGTGAATTGCATTGAAAATCCTTATATTGCCAATTACATAAAGAAAATAAAACAAATAGAAGATGAAGAGAATACTAATGAAAGGGAAGAGACTTCCCAATATCCTCCTATTATTTCTTATGATGAATCAGGTAACGAGGAGGAGCTTTCTATTCAACCAATCTCATTAATAAGGAGCTCAAAAGAGAGGGTTAAACCCACACATGATGTGAAGAAGAAAAAGAAAAGACAGAGAAGCAAAGGTAGAAAGGTATCCCTCCCAAATGATGTTGCTCCTATTACTCATTGTGATGATGATGATAATTGCTATACTATTGGTGCTATCCATACTATTAATGATGAGAGTGATTTTGCTTATGATATGAAAAGGCCCAAGCTTGGGGATGCTATGTTTGACGAGAATGACATGTTTGAGAATATATTTGCTGCAATTAATGTTTGTCCCAAGCTTGGGGATGCTATGTTTAATGAAGATGATATTTTTAGCCTCCCAAGTTTTGATGAGCAAATTTATTATGATGATAGCATGCCTCCTATTTATGATGATTATTGTGATGACACTTATGCTATAAAAAGTAGTGATGATTATATTTATAAAACTTGTCATGATTATGATTACCCTTTTTTCTGAACATTAATCTTTTAATGTGGAAACAATTTATAGTATTCGAGTCTCTTATGATACTCCCACTATTCTGAATGAGAAGAATTTTGCTTGTGTGGAGAGTAGTAAATTTTCTATGTTTGTAGATCATGAAAAGAATGCTTTATGCGATGGTCATATTTTTGAATTCATTCATTATGCTACTGAAAATTATTATGAGGGAGGAACATATGCTTGTAGGAATTGCAATAATATCAAGTTTCCTCTCTATGTGCTTAAAGTTTTAAAGTTATGCTTGTTTTACCTTCCTATGCTAGTTGATTCTTGTTCCCACAAGTTGTTTGCTCAAAAAATCCATATGCATAGGAAGTGGGTTAGACTTAAATGTGTTAGTAATTTGCTTCATGATGCTCTTTATGTTTCAATTCTTATCTTTTATGCGAGCATCATTGAAATCATCATGCCTAGCTAAAAGGCATTAAAGAAAAGCGCTTGTTGGGAGACAACCCAATATTCACCCCTATGGTTTTTGTGTGTTCACATGATTAAGCTACTGTAGTAATCATGTTTTATAGCTTTTGTTTCAATAAAGGGCCAAGTACAACCTTTGGGAAGACTTGGGTGAAGTCTTTGCGATCTTGCTGTAAAAAAACAGAAACTTTTGCGCTCACGAGATTAGCTGCCATTTTTTACTGGAGAGTGATTGTAGGTTTATTATTTTTGAAGATCATTAATAGACAAATCCCTCACGTCCACCAATTTATTTCAGAATTTTTGGAGTTCCAGAAGTATACGTTTGATACAGATTACTACAGACTGTTCTGTTTTTGACAGATTCTGTTTTCTATGTGTTGTTTGCTTATTTTGGTGAATCTATGAGTAGTATCAGAGGGTATGAACCATAGAGAAGTTGGAATACAGTAGATATTAAACCAATATGAATTTAGAATGAGTTCACAATAGTACCTAAGTGGTGATTTATTTTCTTATACTAGCGGAGCTTACGAGTTTTCTGTTAAGTTTTGCGTTGTGAAGTTTTTAAGTGTTGGGTAAAGATTCGATGGACTATGGAATAAGGAGTGACAAGAGCCTAAGCTTGGGGATGCCCAAGGCACCCCAAGGTAATATTCAAGGACAACCAAGAGCCTAAGCTTGGGGATGCCCCGGATGGCATCCCCTCTTTCATCTTCGTTCATCGGTAACTTTACTTGGAGCTATATTTTTATTCACCACATGATATGTGTTTGGCTTGGAGCGTCATTTTATTTTGTTAGTATTTGCTTGCTGTTATTTATAATAATGTTTTGCATCTCTATTTTCAATAAAAATGTCAAGGATAGCCTTTACCATGCTTAGTTTGCAAGTATACATGTTGCTGTTTCAAAACAGAAAGTTTATCGGTGTTGCAAAAATTCCCTAGAAAAGCAAGAATATGATAAAATGTTGAATTTTTTTGCATAATAAGCTATGATAAATTTTCTACAGTGTGGTAGAATTTCATAATGTTTGGAGTTAGGGAAGTATGATGAATCTTGCATTCTTTACAGACTGTACTGTTTTGGCAGATTGCTGTTATGTTTGCATTGTTTGCATATGTTTGCTTGCTTAATGATTCTATTTGAGGATAGGAGTATTAAATATGCAGAGGAATTTAGTATGAAATGTTGAATAATAATTTTAGTGATTTGTTACAGTAGAAAATGATAAGGTTTTTGCATTGGTTTATACTAACTTATCTCACGAGTTCTTGTTGAGTTTTGTGTGGATGAAGTTTTTTTAGATTTAGGGAAACCGTGATATAAAAGGAATTAAGGAGACACAAAAGCTCAAGCTTGGGGATGCCCAAGGCATCCCAAGATAATATTTCAAGAAGTCTCAAGCATCTAAGCTTGGGGATACCCCGGTGGGCATCGTTGAGCCTAAGTTTTTGCTTCTTCACATGATGAGTGCTATCCTTGAAATGTTGTTTTATTTTGTTTTGCTTGCTGTTTGAATAATATCCCAAGATCTGAAATTCTTAAATGAGAGAGAGTCTTCACATAGCTACATAATTATTTAACTACTCATTGATCTTCACTTATATCTTTTTTGAGTAGTTTGTCATTTACTCGTGTGCTTCACTTATATCCTATGAGTAAATCGTTGAATGAATTGAATATCATAAATCTGAAATTATATATGTTTCATATGCTTATCCCATGGGGAGTAATGACTTCACATATAAGAAGTAGAGGTGGTAAATTTATTGAAGGTTAGCGAACATTGTATTGGTCACTTGAACAATTCATGAAAGAATATTGAAGGAAGAGAGATTTCACATATAAATATACTATCTTGGACATCTTCTATGATTGTGAGCCCCATTAATTATTTTCAAACCTGAGCAAATTAGTTGAAGTTGGACAAGGAAGACAACATAATGAGTTATGCTTGGGTATATTTGTATAGAAGTTATATTGTTATGGATCCTCTAACATGTGGTGCTTGCTATTTAGAATCCTTTGCTAGCCAAAATATCTGTACTAAGCGGGAATACTGCTTGTGCATCCAAATTCCTTGAACCAAGTTTATTCCATGAGTGTCCACCATATCTACCTATATGCGGTATTTACCTGCCGTTCCAAGTAAATTTGCATGTGCCAAACTCTAAACCTTCAAATAATAATCTGTTTTGTATGCCCAAATCGCTCATGTAGCGACTAGGGGCTGTCAGTATCTTCCATGCTAGGTGGGTTATTCTCACGA
The DNA here is from genome assembly GCF_018294505.1 of Triticum aestivum. Lineage (NCBI taxonomy): Eukaryota > Viridiplantae > Streptophyta > Magnoliopsida > Poales > Poaceae > Triticum > Triticum aestivum. The sequence goes on along the minus strand of NC_057811.1, from coordinate 443,075,942 downwards.
TGAGTGGACTCCGCTCATCATTCACGAGAAAATGGCTGGTAACTGGGATGCCCAGTCCTATGATCAAAAGATCAAAAACAAAATCGCAAATAATTTAAACAAACTCCCCCAGGATTGTTGATAGTTGGACGGCACCTGTTGTTTCGGACAAGCCGTGGAGTGTGATTGTTGGTGGAGGGGGAGTAAAATCTTTACCTTTCTATTTGGGAACCGCCTATAATGTATCTAGTATGGAAGATATTGGGAACTCTTGGTCGTTATGTTGACAATGAAAGCATACCTTTCAAAATTATTTTCATCTCTGTTTTAGCTTTGAGCTCTGGCACCTCTGCAAATCCCTGCTTCCCTCTGCGAAGGGCCTATCTTTTACTTTTATGCAAGAGTCAGTAGTATTCCTTCTCATTCCAACCTACTTTTTAGTTGGCAAGCATCATGTGGTGGAGAAAGATCTAAGCATATATGGCCATTCAAATATATTTGATCATGAATTATTATTGATGACAATTATCTATATGATAAATAAGTTGGGAGGCGAAACATTAAGCCCCTATCTTTCTCTGTGTTCGATGGATGCTATTTGTTCTAAAAATATGCTTTGAGTGGTAGCAATCATGGAAGACTATATGATAGTTGAGTATGTGGGATTTGCTAAATCAAAGCTCTTACATAGACCCTTCCTGAAAATAAGATGAATTGCAATTGTTTGATGACTGAGAACTGTTTGTTAGTTTTCAAGAAAGTTTATGATCTATACTTTAACATGTGAATAGCTTGTTACTTGATCATGAGAAGCTTTATGATATGAGCTACTGTTATGACATATAATAATTCTAGAGAAGGTGATTGAAATTATCATTGATCAAACTTGTGCACCTGCTGGCATTCACACTTCATAAACTATTTCTTTTATCATTTACCTACTCGAGGACGAGCAGGAATTAAGCTTGGGGATGTTGATACGTCTCCAACGTATCTATAATTTATGAAGTATTCATGCTATTATATTATCCTTCTAGGATGTTTTATATGCTTTTATATGCTATTTTATATGATTTTTGGGACTAACCTATTAACCTAGAGCCCAATGCCAGTTTCTATTTTTCCTTGTTTTTGAGTATCGCAGAAAAGGAAAACCAAACGGAGTCCAATTGAGCTGAAACTTGACGGAGCTTATTTTTGGACCAGAAGAAGGCCATGGAGTAAAAGAGTTGGGCCAGAAGAGTCCCGGGCTGCCCACGAGGGTGGGAGGCACGCCCACCCCCCTGGGTGCGCCCCCTACCTCGTGGACAGCCCGGAGACCCCCTGACTTATTCTCGATGCCAAAACCTCTTATATATACAGAAACCCCTAGAACATAACCTAGATCGAGAGTTCCGCCGCCGCAAGCCTCTGTAGCCACCGAAAACCAATCTAGACCCGTTCCGGCACCCTACCGGAGGGGGATCCCTCACCGGTGGCCATCTTCATCATCCCATCGCTCTCCATGACAAGGAGGGAGTAGTTCACCCTCGGGGCTGAGGGTATGTACCAGTAGCTATGTGTTTGATCTCTCTATCTCTCGCGCGTTCTTGATTCGGCACGATCTTGATGTATCACAAGCTTTGCTATTATAGTTGGATCTTATGATGTTTCTCCCCCTCTACTCTCTTGTAATGGATTGAGTTTTCCCTTCGAAGTTATCTTATTGGATTGAGTCTTTAAGGATTTGAGAACACTTGATGTATGTCTTGCATGTGCTTATCTGTGGTGACAATGAGATATTCACGTGATCTACTTGATGTATGTTTTGGTGATCAACTTGCGGGTTCAATGACCTTGTGAACTTATGCATAGGGGTTGGCACACGTTTTCGTCTTGACTCTCCGGTAGAAACTTTGGGGCACTCTTTGAAGTTCTTTGTGTTGGTTGAATAGATGAATCTGAGATTGTGTGATGCATATCATATAATCATACCCACGGATACTTGAGGTGACATTGGAGTATCTAGGTGACATTAGGGTTTTGGTTGATTTGTGCTTAAGGTGTGATTCTAGTACGAACTCTATGATAGATCGAACGGAAAGAATAGCTTCGTGTTATTTTACTACGGACTCTTGAATAGATCGATCAGAAAGGATAACTTTGAGGTGGTTTCGTACCCTACAATAATCTCTTCGTTTGTTATCCGCTATTAGTGACTTTGGAGTGACTCGTTGTTGCATGTTGAGGGATAGTTATATGATCCAATTATGTTATTATTGTTGAGAGAACTTGCACTAGTGAAAGTATGAACCCTAGGCCTTATTTCCTAGCATTGCAATACCGTTTACGCTCACTTTTATCATTAGTTACCTTGCTGTTTTTATATTTTCAGATTACAAAAACCTATATCTATCATCCATATTGCACTTGTATCACCATCTCTTCACCGAACTAGTGCACCTATACAATTTACCATTGTATTGGGTGTGTTGGGGACACAAGAGACTCTTTGTTATTTGGTTGCAGAGTTGTTTGAGAGAGACCATCTTCAACCTACGCCTCCCACGGATTGATAAACCTTAGGTCATCCACTTGAGGGAAATTTGCTACTGTCCTACAAACCTCTACACTTGGAGGCCCAACAACGTCTACAAGAAGATGGTTGCGTAGTAGACATCAATCGCGGACACGGATGAGCTCCGTGAGGTGTGCCTCGTCGGGAAGCAGCACTGCCTACCATTCCACAAAAGGCACAATTTAGGGAGAAAAAGCCCCTGGAGCTGGTCCTTGGCGACCTTTGTCGGCCGATCATGCCGGCAACACTAGGGCGGACAATGCTACATGTTGTTGCTCGTCGACGACCACGGGCGATTCATGTGGGCAGTACTACTCGCCTCAAAGGATGAGGCAAAGCGGGCCATCATCAAGTTCTAGGCCATGGCGGACCTGAAGTGCGGCCACAAGCTGTGCATACTCTGCATTGATCAAGGTGGCGAGTTCACTTTGGCCACCTTTTGCAAGGACTTCGCCGAGCAAGGAGCGCAATGCCACCTCAACACTCCATACTTTCCATAACATAGAGATGTCATCGAGCGGCATAAGTAGACGGTACTCGAGATGGCGCGAAGCATGTTCAAGGCCAAGCAGACCCCAAGCATGTTTTTAGGGGGGAGGGAAGGAGGCGGTCTTCACGACAGCCTTCATTCTTAATCGCTCCTTCATGCGGAGCGTTGATGGCATGGCACCTTATGAGGCATGGTACGGGGTGAAGCCCGATGTGCGCTTTCTTCGAGTCTTCGGCTACGTTGGGCACGTCAAGACGATGTGCCCACAGAAAAAAAAAGCTCATTGACCGAAGCACCTCAATAGTGTTCCTCGGTTACAAGACAGACTCCAAGGCATACAATATTTACGAACTTGTCTCGAAGCACATGCACTTCTCTTGTGACATCGTCTTCGACGAGGAGACATGCTGGATCTGGGAGGCACTGGGGAAGCAGCCATCGAGCAACTTCTTCACCGTGGAATAACCAGTGTACTCCAGAATCACCGGTCGGCAGCAAAGTCAGGGTCCCCAAGCATAGGGTTCCTGAGATCCAAGTCCCCAAGCAACAGCATCCCGAGCACTACCGTACCAAGTGTCGTGACCACGGGTACAACTACAATGGGTAGAACGACCCTGAGCCTAGAGGCTTTGAGCACAATGGTACCGGGCACCAGCTCCTCGAGCACCAGCACCCTAGACGCAACGTCCCTCGGCAGCGTGACCAACGTTGCATCGGTGCAGTTGGTGACGCCACCAACGAAACAATCAGAATTATTCAATGCCGATAAAAACACCGCCATCCCTCACCGGTACCACCGCATCGATGACCTTCTCGGCATGCCTACCAAACTGGCGTGCAACAGACGGAGAGCCTCCTCGACGGCTAGGCGTTGTATCTCATGTCCGGCTTGGAACCAACCACGTTCGCTGATGCGGAGCTCGAGGACTGTTGGCGTCACGCGATGCTAGATGTGTTATCGTCGATTAATATACGACAATGCCACTTGGACACCCCTGGGCCCCGAGGTCGTCCCAACACCAGGCTTCCCGATCGAAGGGCCACCCCTGGTGTAATGTACCGTTAGTAGCCCCAAGCGTGTCTAAAGTTTGGAGTTTCACGTCTTTGGGACTGAAACCTAGGCAGACTCCTTTGGTATTGGCCATAGACGTAGCCCGGCTTCTGGATCTGGCTTAGGGGATCTTCGAGTTCACCAAGCGCGCAGCCTCCGCGGCTTTAGAGTTCATGGTTCTGGGTCAAGAAGAGTTCGAGGCTTCGTATCCCGCGTCTTCTGGGGTTTGCGGCTTGCAACATCGCGACTGGCATCTTTTTGCCTCTCTAGTCTTTAATAACTTGCCACATCATCGGCCATGGAAACCTGGGACAAGCAATCAAGCCGGGGCGGGATGTCGGCTGGAAGGTGGGAGGAAGATGAACAATGCCCAGAGGGGGGAAGAAAATGGACATTGACCGGAGGGAGGAGGAAGATGAACCACAACCTTTGGAAGAGAATCGAACGGCTCGAATAATAGCGTGATTTGCAAAGCTAATGCGCACGGCGCACATGTGGTCCGAGTGCATAATAGTTTGCAACTTCTGAACCATTTTGTTCGAATTGTGATCGTTTCAAACCATCACTTTACTCGAAAACATCTTTTGCCGCATGGGAGTTACTTTTGGAAAAAAACATGAAGTAGCAACTGCAAGAAAGAAGGAGATGAAGCTCCCCACAAAAAAGAAAAAAAAAGATGATGATAAGCAAAGGGCACGAAAATTCTCGCATGGCCACGTGAATATGAGAGGAACTGACACCTGAAGCAGGCAGAAATCACATATTTGACCTGAGGGCCAAATCAAATCACGAACTGACCTGCTTTCGAAAAAAATTCACGCTGGTGACCCTTTCGTGTGGCGCCCAACAGCAAGGCGCCGCACCCAACGTTGCAGCGCCCATCCCTTAGGCGTCGCACATCCTGCCAGCGTGGCAGCCCGTGTCCAGGCGCGGCCCCACAGATAGCAGTGCAGCGCCTAAGCATTGGGTGCCACACTGTATAAAGTGCAGCGCCTATCGCTTGGGCGCTGCACTTTGACTTAAGCCGCATCGGGCCAGCCCCTCCCAGGCAGTTCTTCCCCCTCTCCAGGAATTTGCTCTCTGTACAGAGAGCGGCGGCGGCGCCCCCTTCGGATCCCCCCACACCCCTCTCAGATCTGAAGATTTTAGGCCTGGATTCGATCTCTAATCCCTCCTACTAGGTAAACTCCTCCGTTCCCTTTCTTTTCCTCCGTAAATTCGTTGCAATTTTAGGGATTTGCCCTAGATTAGGTGGAACCTTTTGAAAGGATCGAGAAGAGGTGTCTAGAGGGGGTGAATAGACTCTAATCAAGAAAAGTTGTAGTTTTTAATTTCCTTTAGTTGATGTGAAGTTTGAACACAAGTTTAAACATTCACAATACATATCAAGCAAACATGCAAGCATACAAAGGGTATATGAGCAGCGGAAAGTAAAGCATGCAAGTTGCAAGAATGTAAGGAGATGGGATTGGAGTGTGCAAACGCAATTTGGAGACACGGAGATTTTTTATCTGTGGTTCCGATAGGTGGTGCTATCGTACATCCATGTTGATGGAGACTTCAACCCACGAAGGGTAACGGTTGCGCGAGTCCACGGAGGGCTCCACCCACGAAGGGTCCACGAAGAAGCAACCTTGTCTATCCCACCATGGCCGTCGCCCACGAAGGACTTGCCTCACTAGGGTAGATTTTCACGAAGTAGGCGATCTCCTTGCCCTTACAAACTCCTTGGTTCAACTCCACAATCTTGATGGAGGCTCCCAAGTGACACCTAGCCAATCTAGGAGACACCACTCTTCGAGAAGTAACAAATGGTGTGTTGATGATGAACTCCTTGCTCTTGTGCTTCAAATGATAGTCTCCCCAACACTCAACTCTCTCTCATAGGATTGGATTTGGTAGAAAGAAGATTTGAGTGGAAAGCAACTTGGGGAAGGCTAGAGATCAAGATTTATGTGGTTGGAATGGAATATCTTGAACTCAACACAAGTGTAGGTGGTTCTCTCTCAAAAAGTATGTATTGGAAGTGTAGGCATGTTCTGATGGCTCTCTCCATGAATGAAGAGTGGGTGGAGGGGTATTTATAGCCTACACAAAATCTAACCGTTACACACAAATCACCAATCTCGGTGGGACCGATTCAGAGAACTCGGTCGGACCGATTTGGTTCATAATGTGACCGTTAGGCATTTCGGTGGGACCGAATTGATCAACTCGATGGGACCGATGTGCTAGGGTTAGGGAAAATCCAAAACTCGGTTTGACCGATTACTCAAACTCGGTGGGACCGATTTGGGTAATAAGTGAAACAGAATGTTGGCCAAGCAAACTCGGTGGGACCGATTCACTCATCTCGGTTGGACCGAAACGATTAGGGTTTCTGGCAGTGGCTATGTCAACTAAACTCGGTGGCTCCGGATGGAAAGATTCGGTGGGGCCGAGTTGGACTTTTTGGTTTAGGACATATGTGGATATGAGAAAGTAGTGGAGGGTTTTGGAGCATATCACTAAGCATTTTGAGCAAGCAAGCCATTAAGCAACACCTCATCCCTTCTTAATAGTATTGGCTTTTCCTATAGACTCAATGTGATCTTGGATCACTTAAAATAGAAAATGTAGAGTCCTGAGCTTTGAGCTTGAGCCAATCCTTTGTCCTTAGCATCTTGAAGGGGTTCCACATCCTCTTGTCCATGCCACTCCATTTTTGAACTTATCTGAAACATACTAGGTAGAAGCATTAGTCCAACAAGAGATATGTTGACATTAATTACCAAAATCACCCAGGGAGCACTTGTGCTTTCACCTTTGATTTGCTTGGTTTGGATCTTTATTTGTCCAAGATTGGGTGTTGTGATGGAGGATGTGTAGTCATATCCGGTACTATATGATTCTTGTTAGTGAAACCTAGATTGTTTATTTTTTTAGATATATATGAGATGCCTAGTTTTGTAGATAATTATGAGATGTTGAGTTTTGTAGATATATCTGAGATGTTGAGTTTTCTTAGATATATATTAGATGTTGAGTTTATTTGAAATATGAGATGTTGATTTACTTGAACACATATGACATACGAGATATATATGAGAATTTACAATCATTTATTTATTGTGTGAGAAGGAGATGTTGAGATTCTTGTAGATGAATACATATGAGATGTTTAGATGAACACATATGAAATGTTGAGTGTGTACCGATATTTGAGATGAACTCATATATGTTTATTGTTTGAACTTTGTAAGGATGGTTTGGCTTCTCGACAATGCCATTGACACACAACACCGGGCCTACATGATGCGCGAGAAGGGGCTGGTAATAATGAGTAATCTAAATATTTAGCAAATTTGCCTTTAGTTGAAATTGACATGCCCTAAGATTTGTCATTACTTGTTTTTTGCAGAAGCTTAAACCTCTGAAGATTCGGTATCACGGGATCTCTGGTCCTGCCATACCTTACGATGAGCGATACACACCGTACATCCAGCAGGCAGGACTACTCCCGTGGATTCAGTTGGTCAGCTAGTCCACGCCGAATCTCAACGCTCCACTGGTGTCCGCTCTTGCTGATCGGTGGAGGCCGGAGACACACCGTTTCCATCTTCGGACTGGGGAGATGACCGTGACGCTCGAGGATGTCTCGTTGATCACCGGTCTTGCTATCAACGGGAGGCCTCTCTGTATGAGCACCGATTCTGATGGGTGGCGCCAGCAAATGACTGCTCTCATCGGTATGGCTCCTACCGAGGATGAGGCTGATGTAGAGGAGGGAGAAGAGAAGAAGAAGAAGGAAAGCAGCCGGAGCTGCTTTCACGTGGATTCAAAGAAACTTTGCCCATTGCCCTGCGGATGCCACTGATGATGTGGTCCAGACACATGCTCGTGTCTATATGTGGTACATTGTCTCGAGGAGTTTGTTTCCTGACTCCACGGGCAAGAAAGCTCCATGGATGTGGCTGAAGGTGTTGACCGTCTTCGATAGCAAATGGAGCTGGGGTTCAGCGACTCTTGCGTACTTGTACCGATAGGTAGTTGGTTTGTTTTGTTATCAACTCATTTCTTCATTACCAATGCAACCTTGCTGTCAACTTAACATTGTTTTCTTTCATATGTAGTTGGACGATGCGTGTTGCAGGATCACAGATAGGGCAGGCATTGGTGGTAATCTGCTTCTACTTTCTGTATGGAGCTGGGAGCGTCTGCCTGTTGGACGCCCGAAGAGCGTCAAGTTTAATCCTTGGGATGAAGATGAAGATGACGAATTACGGCGTCCCACTTGGGCTTACAAGTGGGATGTGGTTTCCGAGATGACGAACAATGTCAATCTCATGTACCAAAAGATCATTGCCAAGTTGGACACAATTACGCCTGAGCAGGTAACAAAACATTATTTCAGTTATTTCTCATGTTTGCCTGAATAATTGTCATCAATGTTGCGTTGTTGTCCTATTTCATAGGTGGAATGGAAGCCATATGGCGCCAATGACACAGTAGGGTACACTCCAGAGTTTTCCATCAACCCGATGTGTTCACGGGATAGGGATCTTTGGCTCATGCAGTGCCCCCTGATATGCAACTGGGCGGTTGAGATTCACTTGCCACATCGCGTGTATCGTCATTTTGGTCTGTTCCAGCCTCACCCGCCGGTTTGGGTGGACACGGACAAAGCACTTCATAGGTAAGAGAGCATGAACCGTATTGACTAAGCATCGCCACTCCTTCTTGATTGTGCTAATGTTTGGTTTTCTACCATGCAGGTTGGACAGGAGAAAGCAGCAGAAGATAAAGGACTGGGACAAACATCATGCTTCGTATGTTACCCGCTTCCATCTTTGTGTGGAGCAAGCTCGTAACAGTGCACGCGCCCAGCTTCGTGAGCATAACTCACTTGCTTTTGATAACTACATACGATGGCTTCTTGATAATACTCGAGTTGAGATATGCCCGCCGGCATACAATGAGGATATTCTTGAAGAACCCATAAACTTTGAGGATCTATCAAAGGGGAAGTACAACAAAGATGTCAGGGAAGGGCAAGGAGTCCCTGCTGTTCCGGTGATTAACTATGAGGTAAAGTGTTCCCTTATTTACTTTCCCATTGGTCGTATTACACATGTTTGAATGGCTAACGTGTTACTCCGTTCTCATGCGCAGCGCATCGAGATCAAGAAATCAGCTGATGAAAGCCAGTCTATTCTGGAGCAGACACCGGTTGGAGAAGGCAATGATGAAGGTCCACTATGAAAATTTCTCAAGGTACATAATGCACTAATGTGTCCATGTTACATATCTTGCGGAGTTTGGTATCTTATACACTTGTTAATGTTACAGCGCCAGGCCAAGAAGTTAAGGTGGTTATCGAACCTTCTCGGTTGTCGTGACCCAGAATATGATGAACCATCTGCCTCCAGGTCTGGTACACCATCAGACCCTTTATCTCACCATCAGGAGGACGATGTGAGTTCCTCATTTGCTTATCTGGATGATGAGGGTGCGGTCACCCAAGAGGTATGACTAATCCTTTAGATGTGATTCTCACTTGATTACGACGCTGGTCTTCACCATATTGTTTGATTGTGTGATAGGGCCACGAGCTTGATGATGACATGACTTTGGCGGACGCTCAAGTTCGGTCCGCATATATGTTCAAGCCTAGGCAGCCCACACGCCGGTACACACCCACCAACTTTGACAACAGAGGCAACCCAAAGGTGGTCATAGGGACCTCGCGGATGGCTAGCTTGGATGATGAGGCGGAGGAGGAAGTGCAGGAAGAGGAGGCTCGTCCTACCAGGAGGAAGAAGATGACCTCCAAGCGTGGCACCAGGAACACACGCGGAAGGCATTAGTGCTTGTGTTTTTTACTATGGAAGTGCTCTTGTAGCTGTTTCATTAGGTTGATGAACTTGTGAGGTTATGTTATATGTTGGTGAACTCTTACTAGTGTGGTATTTGTGTTTGCGAACTTGTAGTAATGTTGAGTTGTCCTAAATGATGTGATGTTCAATTTATTAGTTCTCTTATGTCATAGTTATGTCATACGTTCAGTTTTTGCCAAAATTGCATTTGTTGCTGCAGTTTAGCAGTTAACAGTACTGCAGCGCCCAACAGAAAGGCGCTACACTCTACAGTGCAGCGCCCAACACTAAGGCACCGCACTACACAGAGCAGCGCCCGTCCCCTAGGCGTTGCACCTCTGGCCTTGGCTATCCAGAGAGCCACAGAAACTTTACACCATTGAACATGCCCGAAAATTGCTAAGTCAGTGTGCAGCGCCCAAGGGTCAGGCGCTGCACTACATAGTGTGACGCGCCTGGCTTGGGCGCTGCACTGTAGAATGCAACGCCTTTTTTCTGGGTGCTGCACTGTTGTTTACTGCAAAAACAGAGTTGACAGCAATTTCAATTCACCGGAACATCACAATACTTGCAATAACTGGAGCATCACACCAATTTGAACAAACACAAATATTATGCCGACGAGTTCATAACTTAAGACAATTGAAACATTACTACGACATGGTTCACGACACATTCATTGCAAATGACAAATGGCAGCTTGCCCTAGAAGAAAGTTCACCAACATATCACATAACCTCACACGTTCATGACACATTCATTAGAAGATAGTTGACGACAAATGGCTTCTTGCCCTAGTGCATGACGAGTGCACCGAAGCGAAGTCCCTACTGAGTCGAGTGAGGCCATTTCCCCTTCTTGCCACATGCCTCGTCCTCCTCTTGCGCCTCGCGAGCCTTTGCACGCTTTCTTGCCCTCTCCTCCTCATGAGCAATTTCGCTTGGCATGCCCTCTCCTCCTCTCGTTTCTTCCGCTCCATCCTCTCCTTTTGAAGTTGCTCTTCCTCCAAGCCTCTTCGAAACGATTCTTCAAACCGTCGCTGGCGCCTAAGACAATCTTGATATTGGTCCTTTTGGACATCTTCTGGCACTTCATGATCTATCCACGTGAAGTACTTGCATAGAGGAGACGGTGACTGCATTCCAAATATTTTGTTAGTGCTGACACACATTCGACAATAACATTCTACTTCTCTAGCTTACCGGTGGTTGGTCATAGACGTTAGTTGGAAGCGCACGATCATAAGCATAGTTGGGGCATACAAAATATCGCCTCCCTTCCATCCAAAACTATTTTCGGTCGGTGGACACCATCACCTTGCAAACATCTCCACACCAACATGGGGGGATGTTGACATCTTTCTCCTTCACCTTGTCCAAAGAAGCGTCCCCCCACTTGTTCGGCATGTCCTCTTGGTTAGCACATGGTGGCCTCGTCATGGAACCGGATGAAGCCATTCCTACAAAACCGAGAATTCTTGGTTAACCCGAACCCCCACTTAACAATAACCACAACCCTAACCATAGCATAACCCTAACACCAACATCAAACACACATAACCCTAACCCTAGCATAATATGAAGCCAAAACTAGGGTTTCCCCAAACATGATTCAACATAAATTTTGAAATCCAACCCAAAACTAGGGTTTCCCCAAACTAGCAAGATATGATCAAATGTGACAATTCCTATGGATGCAACCGAGGGGATCGGAGGAGATTACCTTAAGGGAGGGGTTGGCTTTGATATCCACGGACAATCTCTCCGGATCTGAGAAGGATTTGAGAGGGGGAGAGAGGAGGGCGGAGGGGAGGCACTGAGCTTTGGGTTTGTGTGGGGTGGGGATGGGTGGGAGGGGCGTGGGTGCAGCCTAAGAAATGTCCACCTGTGCAGCGCCTAAGAGCTAGGCGCTGCACTTTAAACGTGTGGCGCCTAGCTCATGGGCGCTGCACTGCTGGAAAAGTTACTAGAAACGTTCTGTTGCTCTCTGGACTGGCATGTCCAGGTGTGCAGCGCCCATGAGCTAGGCGTCACACTATACAGTGCAGCGCCTCTCCCTTAGGCGCTGCACATCTGGACATGCCAGTCCAGAGAGCAATAGAACGTTTCCAGTAACTTTTCCACCCAAAAAACCGCTAAGTCAAGGTGTAGCGCCTTTGAGCTAGGCGCCACAGTATACAGTGCAGTGCCCAGATGTCGGGCGCTGCACCGTATAGTGTGGTGCCCAACCCGTAGGCGCTGCACCCTGACTTAGCGGTTTTTTGGGTGGAAAAGCTACTGGAAGTGTTCTGGTGCTCTCTGGACTGGCATGTCCAGATGTGTAGCGCCTAAAGGACGGGCGCTGCACTGTATAGTGTGACGCCTAGGTGTTGGGCGCTGCACAATCTGCTGTTTTCAAATACCAAGTGGATTTTATGTTTTGTGGTTCACATAAATGTCACAAAATCATAAGTGATATCACATATAGTAGTCCAAAACACAGAAAGAAGACATAGCACATGGAGTAGTCCAATTCACATAGTCATACACACATTTTGTCCAAAACATAGATTTGTCGAAAACATAGATTTGTCCAAAACACATTTAGGACTCATAGCACATAGTACCACACATTTTGGTTCACAAGGTCACATAGTAGCACACATTTTGCGTCAAGAAAGGTCCTTTCTTCTTCTTATTCTTCTTCCGGCTCCCACCACCCCGACAACTCACCTCCCCCCTCCGTGTCCTCCACCCCCTTCATTGTTGCCATACCTACAAAAATGGCAACTTAATAGTTAGTCACACTATGCAAAATGACAATGACAACATAAATAACAAGATAATAGTAAGTCACATACGGCAAATGGTCCATTGAGCCCAGAAAACATTCCTCCACTACGACCACCGCCAAGGCCATAGCCACCACCAAGGCCTAGGCCATCACCACGGCCTCTACCACCACCGCGACCTCTACCACCATCACGGCCTAGACCTCCACCACGGCCTCTACCACCACCACCACGGCCTCTACCACCATCACCACGGCCAAGACCATCACCACGGCCAAGACCGTCACCACGGCCTCTACCCAAACCACGGCCAAGTCCGTCACCACGGCCTCTACCCACACCACGACCAAGTCCGTCACCACGGTCTCTACCACCATCACCACGGCCTCTACCAACACCACGGCCAAGTCCGTCACCACGGCCTGTACCACCACCACGACCTCTTCTAAGACCTAGTTGACTCCCTCTTTGTTGCCTAGTTCCTCGTTGGCTTGGTTCATTTGATTGGCTTGGCACTTGGGCACTTGTTTGACTTGGTTGGCTACCATTTGCTTGGCTTGTGCTTGCATCATTTTTCTTTTATCTCTTTCTTGGTTTGGTAAAAGTTCTTGTGTTGTGTCCCCCACCATTGCAATCCCCACAACGGGAGTGCTCACGAGGCTCTTGGAATTGGTCGGTGCCGTATTCTCGACCGCCACCACGGCCCCATCCATCCATGTCACCTCTAAGACGCTTTGTCTGACGTCTTCCCCGTCTAACAAACTTCAATTCCGGGTCCGGCCATAGTTGAACTCCATGATACTCCGGCCATTGTGATTGGTCCAAGTATGGCTGAAACCGGGGAGCCCATGTATTCTTGACAGTCATGATTGAGAACTCGGACTCCCGCACGGTAAGAGGGTGATTGACGTCCACATTCCTAACACGAGATGCGTTTAACAAGTGCGAGAATGGGAGATGAGGCAAGGATGGCCTCATGCAAGTGCAATCACACCGTTTTAGGGAGACCTTGAAAGCCCGGCCTCTGTGTTGGTGGCCATCGTTTGTGATTCCTCCAGGCTCTTTCACTTCATACTTCCAATCGTTGTCGTCATATAGTACAGCTTCTTGGGAGTCTGCCTTTCGTGATTGAAATTCCAACCATTCTTCAACCTTTGGTGGGAAATTGTACTTGTGCTTTTCCTTGTTCTCACCAGCAATCTGCTTATCTGTCTCCATTGAGTACTTTAAAAAGTATCCATTCATCTTGTCAAATGTGTATTGAACTATTGCCGTCACGGGTAATGCACGTACACCCTTGAGCACCATATTGAAGCATTCTGCCATATTGCTTGTCATTTGACCATACCTCCGACCATCTTCATCGAAAGCACGTGCCCACATATTCCTTTCAACAATGTTCCTATTGAGAAATTCAAGACCACAGGGGTCAAGTTTCTTGTGTCTAGGCAATGCATTGAACAATGTGGCAAACCGCTTGTTGGAGAAAGCGAGACAACAATCTTGAAGATCATCGGCCAACTCCTTGATACCACATGCCCTATAGAAGTTTGCACAAAAGTGCCTCATGCACCATCGATGGTGCAACTTTGTATGTCCGGGAATGTCAACCACCACCGCATTCAGAATTCCTGGATGGCGATCCGATATGACACAAATTTCCCTTTCACCCGGTAATACCCTTGTTCTCAATTGACGCAAGAACCACTCCCAGTTATCATTGTTCTCCACCTCAACCAAAGCGAAAGCCAAAGGCAACACCCGGTTATTGGCATCACTTGCTATTGCAACCAATAAAGTGCCCTTGTATTGTCCGGTCAAGAACGTGCCATCAATGGTGATGACGGGCCGACAATGCTCAAAAGCCCTCACGCATTGCTCAAAGGCCCAAAATGCACGGCCAGATACTCGGATGGTCCTCCCGTTGTGAATTAATGTTTGGTGCCCATGAGGCTCAACCACGTGAACCATGCCTGGGTTTGTGGCGGCCATAGCTAACAACAACCTAGGGAGTCGGTTGTATGCTTCCTCCCAATTTCCATACAACATATTGAATGCGGTTTGCTTCGCCTTCCATGCCTTGTCGTACTTCACCTTGTAATGAAAGATGGCTTTCACAAGGTCAATGACACTCTTGATGCTCATTATTGGAAGTGTGGATATTTGGTTGGATAACCTGTAAGCAATGAACTCAGACGTGAGTTGTGTGTTGTTGGTGCACAAGCTCGCCATCCGCATTCTTGTGTCGGCACATGTGACTTGATGTACAACTCACTATGCGCCAAGTGGGACCTCCTTTCCATGGCCTTGCATGCACAATCCATGGACATCTTGGCACTTCACATTTAACCATGTAACGCACATGGACGTACGAGTTGGACACTTTATGTGGACTATAATGCGTAACTGAGTAGTTGTCGAGCCACATCTTCAATTCCAAGAAGGATTGAAACTCACAACCGGGATATGTCCCGTTCTTGCCATCTTTCAAATCACGGTGAGAACTTGGCCTAGCTCCAAGAGATATGCATTTGCCACCATCTACAACGGCTTCATCCGCAAGACTGAGATCCTTGAACAATGGTGTCTTGTGATCCCGCCCGAATACCTTCTTAAATGCTTGGGCCTCCTTGGGCGTGAACCCCTCCTCATCAACTTCTGCATCGGGCCCATCGTCATCGGAGTCCGATGCATATGCACGATAAAAAGGGATGGATTGGTCCATTGTCTCTTGCACATGATATTGCTCGAGATCACCCACATTGTTGTCATGGAGATCAACTTCGTTGTCATCCTCCTCGTACTCATCATTCTCCTCTTCAAAAGCATCATTTTCGTTGTTTGGAATCGGGCTCAATGTTGGCCAATCTTGTTGCGTGAAATGAGGTTCACTCATTTGATCTTGGTTCATGGGTGGGGGAGTACTAGCAACCAACGGGGAGGGGTTCCGGTTCAAGTCCAAATTCAAAGTAGACTCAACTTTCTTGGAGGCAAATAACTCAAGAGCCTTGTCTAGAGATTCGGCAACCGTCTCCTTGTATGCAACCCAATGTTGCTCGGAGTTCACACGCATTGTCTTCCAACGGATGTGCATTCCAAAACCAACGTTATGCTTCCCCTCAAACTCAACAACGTCACTTGGGTCCATCCAATTCAAATCCTTCCTCAGTTGTTCCAAGAGCTCCGAATAGCTAGGACTACTCTCAAACACCATGTCAAGCTCTTCCAGGTCCGGCTCATCATTGCCTTTCAAAAAGGCCTCTTTATCCACATGATGAACATAAACACATGTTCTTCCCATCCCTACAATAATAATAAAACACATATATCAAGTACTTAACGAAATATTTGCATAAAATACATAAGCCCTAACATAGATATGAAACAATAACCCTAACCCCCACTTAACAATAACCACAACCCTAACAATAGCATAACCCTAACCCTAACCCCAACATAAAAACACACATAACCCTAACCCTAGCATAGTATGAAGCCTAACCCTACCAAATTAGCAAAGAAACATAACATGATTCAACACAAATTTTCAAATCCAAGCCAAAACTAGGGTTTCCACAAACTAGCAAGATTTGATCAAATGTGACAATTTCTATGGATGAAAACGAGGGGATCGGAGGAGATTACCTTTAAGGGAGAGGTTGGCTTCAAAATCCACGGTCAAATACTCCGGATTTACATGACTTGAGAAGGATTTGTGAGGGAGGGAGAGGGGAAGAGAGGAGGGGCGCAAGGCTAAGGGTTTGGGTGGGGTGGGGGTGAGAGGGGAGAGAGGGTGGGACCAGCCTAAGTGACACACAGACTGTGCAGCGCCTAAGAAACGGGCGCTGCACATTACATGTGTGACGCCTACGGGATAGGCGCTGCACATTAACAGTGTGGCGCCTATGCTTTGGGCGCTGCACGGCTGGCTGTGAGGCCGTCTCTAGCCCTGGGCCGCCATGCTGGCCGGGCATGCGACGCCTGAGCCAACGGCGCTGCACAGTGCAATGCAGTGCCCGGCTGTCGGGCGTCACATGAAAAGGTCACCAGCGTGAAATTTTTTCAAATGCAGATCAGTTTGTGATTTGATTTCGCCGTAAGGTCAAATATGTGATTTCTGCCCCTGAAGCACACACCACGCTAGCGGTTGAGGCGAGGCACGAGACAGCAGCGTTGTCCAAACGAGACCTTGCCAGAGAATCCAACGCTCAATGCTCTGTACGACTATTATAGTAATACGTACAAGTACCAAAGAGTACATGTACAAAAATCAGATGACCGTTACAGCCTTTTACTAATCCATTCAGTGATGCAATCACAGATTTGGCCCGTCTATATTTAACCACCATCCATTACTAGAACACAACACACACACACATTACTTTGTCTGTACCCAAGGGGCTGGGTTCAGGTACGATTGGTCCATCAATGTCCGTTCATGCTGTCGCATCACATCACACCAGCCAGCCGTGATCGGTGCGGCACCGCAGCATTTGCTGCGACACGACGAGAGCACCGGTATGCAAGCCACTGAAGCCAGGACGAGCGAGCATCATCAGACACGGTCGGTACTGGGAGAAATGAACGAGCGTGCCGCCATGGCTTTGGCCATGTTTGGATACTCCAACTCAGTTAGAGTAACTTCAACAGGCCGACTTAAACGGAGGGCGAATTTGTTTATTTTTTTGTCCGTTTGGATCTGCTAGGCGGACACGGATGTCCGCTTCCGCGTTTGGGTCGGCGCGTGTGTCCAACGCTGGCCCGACCCATTTCAACGGGGCTTAAAAAAAAGAACGCATGCATATTTAAAAGAAAAACAACATTAATTAAACATTAAAGCCGGCCACGAAGGCCGGCGAGAGTCCACGCGTCCACATTTGCATTTAAGAAAAATAAAAACAACCTAAACTACGAGGCGGCGCGCTGCCCTAGGCGTCGTCGTCGTCGTCCTCGGGGTCCGTGAGGTCGATGAGCGTCGGCGCCGGCCTGGCCCAGGAGAACGCCGTGTTCCAGAGCGCGTTCATGTCGGCGCAGGCTGTGCCGGCGCGGCAGTGCTGGCGCGGGGGGCTGTGCGGCCGCGGCCTGGCGCGCCTCCTCCTCGAGGTCGCGCTCGAGCATCTCGAGGTATTCGCCGTCGCGGCGCTCCTCGGCCACCCGGATCTGGCGCCAGTGCTTGAGGTACGCCGCCTCCTGCGCTGGCGTCGCCCCCACCCAGACCAGCGGCACGCGGACCCACTCGTGCACTACTCCCGTCCAGGAGTAGCGCTCGATGGGGGACGGCTCCGGCTCGGGCTCCGGCTGCGGGTCCGGCTCGGGCTTGACGCGGCGTCGGGGAGGGGACGGCGGGGCCACCGGCGGCAGCACGCAGTCGCCCGCCGTGGAGAGGGCAATGGCCTGCGCCATTGCCGCCTCGTACCGAGCTTCCTCTTCCTCCGCCGCCTCCGTCCTGCGCCGCTCGTCCTCCTCGCTCTCCCGGAAGACGGCCTCAAGGGCCGCCTGGTAGGCGTCCTCCGCCGCCTGGTCCTCCTCGCGGACGATGAGTGGGGGCAGTGGCACGGTGCGGTCGACCTCGCGGACGCCGCGTCGCCTCGCCTCGTCGTGCTCGAAGGCGAACCAGCGCTTCCAGTTGGGCGAGTCGGCGGCGTAGGCGGCCTCCCGGCGCTGCTCCGGCGTCAGCTGCGCCCGCCGGCGCCGCACCTCCTCCGTGTGAGCCCTAGCCGACCGCGGCGCCGGCGGCACTGGGATCCTATCCGGATCCAGATGCCAGTCGTGCGGCAGGGTGGCGTCGGGGTACGGGAGAGGCACGCGGTGCTGCCAGTGCCACTCCGCCTATTGCACTGGCACATTCACGCGCTGCCTCTGCTGGCGAGGCGCGGACGCCGGCGGAGGCGGGAGGAACTCAGAGGGGAAAGGGATGGCGGGGGCCTTGCCCTTGGCCTTGCTGCTGCTGGCGCCGGAGAAGAGCCCCATCTCGCTGTTGTGGTGGTGGCTAGGGTTTGCCGGTGACGGGGGAGCAAAGCTTGCACGATGTGGACGGCGAGTTTGGATGAGGACGGCCCCGCCACACGGTCGGCCTAAAAAAGGACGATCGCCGTCGCTGACGCGTGGGCCCGTGGTCATAAATTAAGATGACCATGTGGGCAGCGGGTAGTTGGATGGCCGCCAGGTGGGGACGCGGCGGACAGCGAGAAGGCGCCCGTGGCGTCCGTTCGGCATCCGCGCCGCACGGACGCGAAGCGGACGTGATTTGGGTTTGGGTCAGCGCGTTGCCGCCACTTTTGTCCGCGCCGACCCAAACGGACACAAGCGGACGAAATGGGTTGGCTAGATGTTGTAGGGTGGAGACCCTACGTGGAGATCTTTCACGAATTGGAGGGGAATCCATGAAGAACGCGAAGAACACGAAGAATAAGAGGGGAAATCACAAGAGGAAAACACTCGAACAAGTCCAATCACACATCCACTAGACTCACAATCACACAAGATCCACAAAGGTACAAGAACAACAAAGGGAAAGATGCAAGGTAAAGTTCATCCCAAATCCAAAGGAGATGATGTCTTGATGATCCTATGATGGGGATCCTTCTCCAAAAGGAGGCCTTGATATCCACAAGAGGATCTTCTCCAAGAGGAGGGCTTGATCTCCAAAAGGAGCTTCCCCAAGAGGAGGTCTAGATCTCCAAGAGGAGGAAGATGAGCAAAGCTCTCTCTTTGTCTGTCCAATACTTTGCTAACCCTAAAAACTAAGAGGAGCACACGCAAGATCAGCTCTTGGGTCTTGGTGTTGGGGAACGTAGTAATTTCAAAAATTCCTACGCACACGTAAGATCATGGTGATGCATAGCAACAAGAGGGGAGAGTGTCGTCCACGTACCCTCGTAGACCGTAAGCGGAAGCGTTATGACAACGCGGTTGATGTAGTCGTACGTCTTCACGATCGACCGATCCTAGTACCGAACGTACGGCACCTCCGCGATCTGCACACGTTCAGCTCGGTGACGTCCCACGAACTCACGATCCAGTAGAGCTTCGAGGGAGAGTTCCGTCAGCACGACGACGTGATGACGGTGTTGATGAAGCTACCGACGCAGGGCTTCGCCTAAGCACCGCTACCATATGACCGAGGTGGATTATGGTGGAGGGGGGCACCGCACACGGCTAAAAGATCAACTGATCAACCTGCGTGTCTATGGGGTGCCCCCTTCCCCCGTATATAAAGGAGTGGAGGAGGGGGAGGGCCGGCCCTCCTATGGCGCGCCCTGGAGGAGTCCTACTCCCACCGGGAGTAGGATTCCCCCCCCCCTTCCCTAGTTGGACTAGGAAAGAAGGAAGGGGGAGAGAGGGAGGAAGGAAAGGGGGGCGTCGCCCCCCTACTAGTCCAATTCGGACCAGAGGGAGAGGGGGCGCGCAGCCTGCCCTGGTCTCCTCTCTCTCTCCACTATGGCCCAATAAGGCCCATACACTTACCGGGGGGTTCCGGTAACCTCCCGGTATTCCGGTAAAATCCCGATTTCACCCGGAACTATTCCGATGTCCAAATATAGGCTTCCAATATATCAATCTTTATGTCTCGACCATTTCGAGACTCCCCGTCATGTCCGTGATCATGTCCGGGACTCCAAACTACCTTCGGTACATCAAAACATATAAACTCGTAATACGGATCGTCACCCAACGTTAAGCGTGCGGACCCTACGGGTTCGAGAACTATGTAGACATGACCGAGACTCATCTCCGGTCAAAAACCAATAGCGAAACCTGGATGCTCATATTGGCTCCTACATATTCTACGAAGATCTTTATCGGTCAAACCGCATAACAACATACGTTGTTCCCTTTGTCATCGGTATGTTACTTGCCCGAGATTCGATCGTCGGTATCTCAATACCTAGTTCAATCTCGTTACCCAAGTCTCTTTACTCGTTCAGTAATACATCATCCTGCAACTAACTCATTAGTTGCATTGCTTGCATGGCTTATAGTGATGTGCATTACTGAGAGGGCCCAGAGATACCTCTCCGACAATCGGAGTGATAAATCCTAATCTTGATCTATGCCAACTCAACAAGTACCATGGAGACACGTGTAGAGCACCTTTATAATCACCCAGTTACGTTGTGACGTTTGGTAGCACACAAAGTGTTCTTCCGGTATTCGGGAGTTGCATAATCTCATAGTCATAGGAACATGTATAAGTCATGAAGAAAGCAATAGCAATATACTAAACGACCAAATGCCAAGCTAACGGAATGGGTCAAGTCAATCACATCATTCTCTAATGATGTGATCCCATTAATCACATGACAACTAATGTCTATGGCTAGGAAACTTAACCATCTTTGATTCAATGAGCTAGTGACACTTTGTTTGTCTCTGTATTCACACATTTACTAAGTTTCCGGTTAATACAATTCTAGCATGAATAATAAACATTTATCATGACATAAGGAAATATAAATAACAACTTTATTATTGCCTCTAGGGCATATTTCCTTCAGTCTCCCACTTGCACTAGAGTCAATAATCTAGTTCACATCGCCATGTGTTTTAACACCAATAGTTCACATCGTCATGGCAGATGTCCTTAGTGTCAGGACTTAGTCGCGAGGCCAGCGCATCTATGTGGTAGCTTGAGAGGGGTTGATTGGGATGAGAGACGCAGGGCGGTTCATCGCACAAGACAAGGGTTTAGACAGCTTCGGGCCCCGGGAAACATCATCCGGTAATAACCCTACATGCTGTTTGTGGCTAGGTCTCATTATGCTCATGAGAGAGTCGCCGGTAAGCCGGCTCTTTGTGTCTAGCCTTAGAGATTGTTTCTTGTTGCTTGTTTCTCTTTGGGGTCCCCTGCCCCTCCTTATATAAGTTAGAGGGGCGGGTTACATGTGGAGTCCTAGTAGGACTAGGACTAGTCTATCTTCTCTTACAAGTTAATTACAAGTCCGGGTCTTGTTTCCTTGTAAAGGAAATATTCGTCATCCCTTTCCTCTTAATCCGGCCCATCATAACATGAGCCGGCCTTCTGGGCTTTGAGCCTTGTTGTCCATCTGACCCGCCCGCCGGGTTACTAATGAGTCGCCAAGATCGGGCAGGTTATCTGTGAATCGCCAAGCTCCGGGCGGGTCACCAGTGAGTCGCCAATTCCGGCCGGGTCATACCGCGGGATATATCCCCGACATTAGCCCCCAGTTTAATTTGGATTTATCCATGTTAAACTGATCCTGTAAAATAAGCACAAGAACAAACTTGATAGGTTGTGCTCCGGGTTAAATTTTGTAAGCCGGCACCTGATCATCTTTAAATCCTTGTCATTTCCTTTCTTGATACATGCCCATGAACTCATAGCAAATCTCCTTTAGTAGATATGTTCAAACTTTGTGAATGCAAAAAATCCAGATACTTCTTTTGAGAAATCCGGGTCAATAGGCCAGCTTCAGAGTCAATTTGCTGGCATTGCTCTCTTCTAGAGAAATATTGTAAGAAATAATCCACTTGAATCGGCTTTCAATGCTCTGACTTGACAAAAATATTGGTCTTCAAATATTCAACTTATATTCATCCGGCTTAAAGATATAAAACTTGCCGGTTTATGAGTACCAAAATTGCCGGGTTATAAATAGATGATGCCAAGTCATAATTGTCGCCGACGCCGGTTTATGATTGTTAATGACGCCGGTTTACAGACACAGGGTCATAATGATTGGTGACACCGGATCAATCTGGTTTTGCTCAAAACAGAGAAATTGAAGATATTTCTTTGATAATAATATAATACCTGTAGCCCCCAAGTCTTGAGCAGAACAAAGCGATGGCTTAAGACTTGCTTCAATATGAATACTGCCACTTTGAAGAAATCCATGTTGTTCATCCCAATCACTAGTAAAAACTGAATATTCCATATTATGTAGCCCCCAAGTGCCGGGTTGTCATGCTTGCAGCAACCTGGGACTTGTAATTGCCTGATTCTCAAAAACTTCAACCAGTGTAGCCCCCAAGGGCCGGGTCATTATGCAATAATGAGCAGGGACTTTATAAATATGATCATGTAAATTTGAACAGCAATGTGTAGCCCCCAAGGGCCGGCTTAGTAAGATAATACTGAGCTGGGACTTTTCATTGAAAATAATCATATGATGTAACCCTCACCATGGGGCTTGAACCCACGTCCACAAGGTTAAGAGCTTTGTGCTTTACCAACTAAACAGTGGATCCTTCAATATAATGGATTAAGACTTATGTACCTTGAATTGTTGACAGGAGCAATTGGTAGCCCCCGAGAGCCGGTTTATCATAATATGATGAGTCAGGTCTTCAACAAGGCCAATAAAAAGTAATCTTGCATTAGCCCCCAAGTGCCATGGTGCATGCTGGCAGTGACATGGGACTTGCACATTTGATGTAATCTCAATTTGAATAATGTAGCCCCCAAGTGCCGGGTTGTAAGCCTGCAGCGACTCGGGACTATTCCTTCCATTGTAGAATAAATCATATCCATTGATAAAATAATAGCCATTGCGCTAAAGCGACTTTGAAAACCTCAATCATAATATTAGTTTCTGATAACCATAATAAAAATCCAGCCATGTTGGCTATTAAAGATCTGACTAACCCGGTTTGAAAACCTCAATCATTCAAATCATAATGAAAATCCAGCCAAGTTTGGCTATTTAAAGATTCCAAATACCTTATCTGTTGACAAGTAAATCCGGAGTTTAAATACCCGGCGGCTCTTGGCTGATGGCGATTTATTACGCCTCCATTGTAAGCCGGAATTTTTACAACCCGGCGGCTTATAGCCTTTGAGAAAACCAAGAATTGATAACCCTTTTGAGACACCAATTTCAATCTTTGATGATGGGCTTGAACTTAATCATTTATGTAAGTCATAGCCCTGTAAATCCTGCACAGAGTTCAAACAACATATGCCCTGGCGACTTAACGTTAAAATCCAGGGCGGGTAACCACCCAAATGTAGTCTTATCCTGCACACAAGTAGATCACAAGATCCCTTGGCGGTTTACCGCAGGGCGGGTCATGATATCTCACATATAACCACTGTGATATTGAATTTGTACTGCCGGTTTACATGACCTGTGCAGTAAGGGTGATAACCCGATCCTTAGAAGCCAATGCTTCCACATAGATGATGATTGTCATAAGCTGGCGATTTATCATCGAAAATCAAGCCGGGTTAAATAGCAACCACTCATATACACTTCAGATATGAAAAAAAGAGCTTCAAATAAAATCCAAAAATTGTTTGCAAAAAAAGACTTCGAAAAATTTTGAGGCTTCTGATTCGAATACGATCAGAAAACCATCCCAAAGGGGTTAAGCTAAGATTCGAATACGATCATATAGCCCCCAGTGGCTTTGGCGTTGCCGATCAAGAGGGTACCGACAGCTATGTTCTCTTTGGTTCGAATACGACCTATGTTTGAACAGGAAGCCCCCAAATGACCTTGAGAGTTGTTTAACGACGCTGATTCGAATACGATCCACGTCGGTTCCCAAAGGGGGTTGAGCTATGGTTCAAATATGACCAAGAAACTCCCCAATGAGCTCGGCAGTGTGCCGATCAAAAGGGTATCGACAGCTATGTTCTCTTTGGTTCGAATACGACCTATGTTTGAACAGGAAGCCCCCTGGTGATCATGAGAATATTTAACGACTCTGATTCGAATACGATCAGGGTCACACCAAAAGGGTTAAGCTAAATTCAAATACGATCAGCTCCCAATGGTCATTAAAGCAGGGTACCTATATTTGAGTTGTGCTTTGTAACAGACTCTCTTTGGTCCCTTTAATTTTTACTGAGAACTCGAACTTTGCGAGAGATAACCTCTTTTTGAACCGGAAATTTGTAAACCGGATATTAAGAGCTTCAAAGCTTTATAAGATACAAATTTACCTTGAGCCGGACGATTGAACCGGATTTGAGAGCTTCAAAACTTTGCGGGAGAAAGATATCTCTTGAACCGGATTTTAAACCGGAATCTTTATTTGAACCGGCAATTTTCTGACGGCCTTTAAAGTTTCATCAATATGGTAGCAGCCTCCGGAACCGGGTTATCATTCCCTCCAACGACCCGGGGTTCCCGAGTCATGTCACTGTAGCCCCCGAGTCTCAAGATGACTCGAGGAGTTGGCTTGAGATTCTCCATATTTAACCGTGATATAAACCGGCATAACTTGTATATCATTGGTGTTGATAACACGATGTGCATCCACAGAAGGTTAAGGTGACTGCGGCGGGTTATAAATGATCCCGTATGAGCCGTGTCAGCAACTCGGCCAATGGTTCCTTCCAACTGGCTGTTTGAAGTTTAACCAAACTGTAGTGACGGCGACTCGTGCACCTGCCCATTGAACCATCCAGTGCAGACGACGGCTGATAATATATGATAATTTGCCTCCAGTTTGTTGGAAGAAAACCGGGCTTCCCAAGCAGTGACTTGCTCATATTCAATAACAACTCATGCAGACAGATACGGCCCGGCGGGTTGATGTAGACCAGGCCGCGAGAGACGGACGGTAAAGACAACCGTAGCATCAGAGGCGGCATAGACAGATGAGCCGGCCGTGGCGTTGTAAGCCAGTGCGGATGAGCGAGTTAACCACATCGTTTTGATATAGTGAACAATTGTCCTGCATCAACAATATTGCAGACCAAGACAAAGATAAACTGCTCTTTGATAAAAGAAAAATATGTATCAATAAAACATATTTTAGATGGATATCACCTGATGTGCCAGGCCGGAAATAATCCGCCATGAAATTAATGATTGCTAGGTGAAGTTGAAGTCGCTCACGGGTGAACCGGCCGCGGCGTGGTAAACCGGTGCAAACGGGTGAGTCGGCCGCGACATTTGTAAGCCGGTGCCGACGGGAGATTCGGCCGCGGCATTGTAAACCGGCACGGATGAAAGAGTCGGCCGTGGTGTTGAAAACGGCACGGACACGGGCAAGTCGGCCGCGACGTTGTAAGCCGGTGCGGACGAGTAAGTCGGCCACGGCGTTGTAAGCTGGCGCGGATGGGCGAGTCAGCGGGTGTGTTGATGTAAACCGGACCGTGTACTGCGACACGGCTGTCCGTGAGGCCGCGCAGCACAGCCGAACATGCATCCGTGGTATAACACCACTCCTTTTTTTTAATAGTCGTCCTGCGTAAAGATATTACAGGCCAGAGTAATTGTTTACATAAAAAATAATATGCGTTATTAAAACAGATTAGACGGATATCACCTGATTTCTTCGGACGAAGACAGATGACCCGTACGCAGATCCAAAATCATGTACGACGGCACCAGCAGTATGGACGTGCTATCTTTGATTCTCCGTGAAATACTTTTGTCCTTTTCTGTCTGAACTGAAGTGATTCGGGGCCACCCTTGATCCGATGGCAAGTTGTGGCGATAGGGCCGGCCCAACCCGGAGGGGGAGGCGGCTGTCCAGGGCCGTGGCCGCGGACGAGGACCGGCGATGCCGAGGAAACGGCGGCTCGTGGCCCACCCCGCAGTAGCAACTTAAAACGGAGGTGAGGTGGAGCGGCTTATAGCAGCGAGATGAGGAGGCGCAAGGCAGCGCGAAGCTGGCCATGCTCATGGAAGCAGTGGTAACCCGGCGGTGAAATCCTGTCAAAGCTCCCTTGCCGAAGAAATAAATCGATAAAGCGGCGGCCCTAACAGAGGCATGGGCGGCTTGGAGCAGAGGCGACTGCTCGCAGCAGCTCACGGACGACCCAGCAAAGAGCGACAGCGGCAGGCGATTCACGTGGCGACTCAGGTCGAGCAGAGCTGCGCGGCGTGGAAGCGCATAAGAGGCGGCAACGCAGTCCGGTATATGCGCAGCAGCAGTCAGCGGTGCAACGAGCCAGCAGGAAGCATAGTAGCAAGGCTCGGTGGCCGGTCCGGGACTTGGCACAGTGAGGTCAAGGCGGCGACAGCCCACCGGGGAAAGAGCAACCGGTTATTCGAAGGCAAGGATGCGAGTGTAAATGGTGGAGTCTGCCGGTGCTCGAGGCGAACTGAAACGGACGACGGCTCGAGGCTCCGATGGAGTTGTTCCCTTTTCCTTCCAGGACCCGGTTTCGATGAATATGGACGCCGCGGAGAAAATACGAAAACACCCTATAGGCGCAGAGTCCGTCAGATGGTCTGACACGGAGGCCGCCGAAAAAACCGGCCACGGACGTCCGCTGGTGATTCTGATTGTGATAACCTGAATACTAGCACGAGCATCAAGCACCATATTGATTTGGTACTATTAATGGATTGCCTTTATGACTTTATCCGTGATCTGGCAGGTGCCTTCGCGTCTGTAGATGTAATGATGTACTAGTACTCAATTAGTACTAGTCTTGGTCACGTACTGGTGCAAGTACTAGTTGTTTGTTTGGATCTGACTATTCTTCATGCCAAAGAAAAAGAAAAAAAAGTAGCAGCGGATGGTTGATTCCCGCAGCCAGAGACTTATGGACGTGGGACAGTAGTAGAGCTCGGCGGATTAGGCTGTAGCCTCGGATGATTTGCGCGCTTTCCCGGCGAGATCTATCTCCAGTACTGCATATAGGACGCGAGGGCAGCAGAGCTTCTGTCTGTCTTGATTACTTGCAACGCCGTAGGTAAATCATCTATGCTGCAGTCCTTGTCTTGGACTCGGCGGAACACGCGATGCGGCGGTGCGCACAGTAACCCTAATTTTTTCCTTGAACGCAAATCTCACAAATTGCGCGTCTTCCAAACCGGTTCTCTTCATCCAGAGATTCACGAACTTCTCGAAACCCTAGAAAAGATCCCTCCAAGAACTCAACACCACCGTGCGCCCCGCCCCACGGTGGGCGCCAACTGTCGTGGAATTGTCACGGCAGATGTCCTTAGTGTCAGGACTTAGTCGCGAGGCCAGCGCATCTATGTGGTAGCTTGAGAGGGGTTGATTGGGATGAGAGACGCAGGGCGGTTCATCGCACAAGACAAGGGTTTAGACAGCTTCGGGCCCCGGGAAACATCATCCGGTAATAACCCTACATGCTGTTTGTGGCTAGGTCTCATTATGCTCATGAGAGAGTCGCCGGTAAGCCGGCTCTTTGTGTCTAGCCTTAGAGATTGTTTCTTGTTGCTTGTTTCTCTTTGGGGTCCCCTGCCCCTCCTTATATAAGTTAGAGGGGCGGGTTACATGTGGAGTCCTAGTAGGACTAGGACTAGTCTATCTTCTCTTACAAGTTAATTACAAGTCCGGGTCTTGTTTCCTTGTAAAGGAAATATTCGTCATCCCTTTCCTCTTAATCCGGCCCATCATAACATGATCCGGCCTTCTGGGCTTTGAGCCTTGTTGTCCATCTGACCCGCCCGCCGGGTTACTAATGAGTCGCCAAGATCGGGCAGGTTATCTGTGAATCGCCAAGCTCCGGGCGGGTCACCAGTGAGTCGCCAATTCCGGCCGGGTCATACCGCGGGATATATCCCCGACAAGTATCAAATACTAAGGGGTTGCTATAAACACTAGTAAAGTACACATTAATAACATGCATATCAAATATACCTTTTGTTCACTTTGCCATCCTTCTTATCCGCCAAATACTTGGGGCAGTTCTGCTTCCAGTGATCAGTCCCTTTGCAGTAGAAGCACTTAGTCTCAGGCTTAGGTGTAGACTTGGGCTTCTTCACTTGAGCAGCAACTTGCTTGCCATTATTCTTGAAGTTCCCCTTCTTCCCTTTGCCCTTTTCTTGAAACTAGTGGTCTTGTCAACCATCAACACTTGATGTTTTTCTTGATTTCTACCTTCATCGATTTCAGCATCACGAAGAGCTTGGGAATCATTTCCGTTATCCCTTGCATATTATAGTTCATCACGAAGTTCTAGTAACTTGGTGATAGTGACTAGAGAACTCTGTCAATCACTATCTTATCTGAAAGATTAACTCCCACTTGATTCAAGTGATTGTAGTACTCAGACATTCTGAGCACATGCTCACTAGTTGAGCTAGTCTCCTCCATCTTGTAGGCAAAGTACTTGTCAAAGGTCTCATACCTTTCGACATGGGCATGAGTCTGAAATACTAATTTCAACTCTTGGAACATCTCATATGCTCCGTGGCGTTTCAAAAACGTCTTTGAAGCCCCGATTCTAAGCCGTAAAGCATGATGCACTAAACTATCAAGTAGTCATCATATCGAGCTTGCCAAACGTTCATAACGTCTGCATTTGCTCCTGCAATCGGTATGTCACCTAGCGGTGCATCAAGGACATAATTCTTCTGCGCAGCAATGAGGATAATCCTCAGATCATGGATCCAATCCGCATCATTGCTACTAACATCTTTCAACTTAGATTTCTCTAGGACATATCAAAAATAAAACAGGGGAGCTAAACGCGAGCTATTGATCTACAACATAGATATGCTAATACTACCAGAACTAAGTTCATGATAAATTAAAGTTCAATTAATCATATTACTTAAGAACTCCCACTTAGATAGACATCCCTCTAATCATCTAAGTGATCACGTGATCCATATCAACTAAACCATGTCCGATCATCACGTGAGATGGAGTAGTTTTCAATGGTGAACATCACTATGTTGATCATATCTTCTATATGATTCACGCTCGACCTTTCGGTCTCCAGTGTTTCGAGGCCATATCTGCATATGCTAGGCTCGTCAAGTTTAACCCGAGTATTCTGCGTGTGCAAAACTGGCTTGCACCCGTTGTATGTGAACGTAGAGCTTATCACACCCGATCATCACATGGTGTCTCAGCACGACGAACTTTCGCAACGGTGCATACTCAGGGAGAACACTTATACCTTGAAATTTATTGAGAGATCATTTTATAATGCTAACGTCCATCTAAGCAAAATAAGATGCATAAAAGATAAACATCACATGCAATCAATATAAGTGATATGATATGGCCATCATCATCTTGTGCCATTGATCTCCATCTACAAAGCACCGTCATGATCACCATCGTCACCGGCGCGACACCTTGATCTCCATCATAGCATCGTTGTCGTCTCGCCAACTATTGCTTCTACGACTATCGCTACCGCTTAGTGATAAAGTAAAGCAATTACATGGCGATTGCATTTCATACAATAAAGCGACAACCATATGGCTCCTGCCAGTTGCCGATAACTCTGTTACAAAACATGATCATCTCATACAATAAAATTTAGCATCATGTCTTGACCATATCACATCACAGCATGCCCTGCAAAAACAAGTTAGACGTCCTCTACTTTGTTGTTGCAAGTATTATGTGGCTGCTACGGGCTGAGCAAGAACCGTTCTTACCTACGCATCAAAACCACAATGATATTTCGTCAAGTATGTGTTGTTTTAACCTTCATAAGGACCGGGCGTAGCCACACTCGATTCAACTAAAGTTGGAGAAACTGACACCCGCCAGCCACCTGTGTACAAAGCACGTCGGTAGAACCAGTCTCGCGTAAGCGTACGCGTAATGTCGGTCCGGGCCGCTTCATCTAACAATAGCGCCGAATCAAAGTATGTCATGCTGGTAAGCAGTATGACTTGTATCGCCCACAACTCATTTGTGTTCTACTCGTGCATATAACATCTACGCATAAACCTGGCTCGGATGCCATTGTAGAGGAACGTAGTAATTTCAAAAAAAATCCTACGCACACGCAAGATCATGGTGATGCATAGCAACGAGAGGGGAGAGTGCCGTCCACGTACCCTCGTAGACCGTAAGCGGAAGCG
Organism: Triticum aestivum; assembly: GCF_018294505.1. Lineage (NCBI taxonomy): Eukaryota > Viridiplantae > Streptophyta > Magnoliopsida > Poales > Poaceae > Triticum > Triticum aestivum. The sequence continues at coordinate 443,045,511 of NC_057811.1, read as the reverse complement.
TTATGAGAACGCGGTTGATGTAGTCGTACATCTTCACGATCCGACCGATCCAAGTACCGAACGCACGGCACCTCCGAGTTCAGCACATGTTCAGTTCGATGATGTCCCACGAACTCCGATCCAGCAAAGCTTCGCGGGAGAGTTCCGTCAGCACGACGGCGTGATGACGGTGATGATGTTGCTACCGACGCAGGGCTTCGCCTAAGCACCGCTACGATATGATCGAGGTGGATTATGGTGGAGGGGGGCACCGCACACGGCTTGAAACAATCAACTTGTGTGTTCTAGGGTGCCCCCCTCCCCACGTATATAAAGGAGGGAAGGGAGGCCGGCCGGCCTCTCTAGGCACGCCAAAGGGGGGAGGAATCCTCCTCCTACTAGGAGTAGGTTTCCTCCTTTCCTAGTCCTACTAGGAGGGGAAAGGAAGGAGAGGGGGAGGAGAAGGAAAGAGGGGGCGCAGCCCCTCCCCTAGTCCAATTCGGACTGGGTCCATGGGGGGCGCGCGGCCAGCCCTCGTGGCTTCTCCTCTTATTCCCCTAAAGCCCACTAAGGCCCATATGTACTCCCGTATTCCCGTAACTCCCCGGTACTCCGAAAAATACCCGAACCACTCAGAACCTTTCCGATGTCCGAATATAGCCTTCCAATATATCGATCTTTACGTCTCAAACATTTCGAGACTCCTCGTCATGTCGCTGATCTCATCCGGGACTCCGAACAACCTTGGTACATCAAAACACATAAACTCATAATACCGATCGTCACCGGACGTTATGCGTGCGGACCCTACGGGTTCGAGAACTATGTAGACATGACCGAGACATGTCTCCGGCCAATAACCAATAGCGGAACCTGGATGCTCATATTGATTCCTACATATTCTACGAAGATCTTTATCGGTCAAACCGCATAACAACATATGTTGTTCCCTTTGTCATCGGTATGTTACTTGCCCGAGATTCGATCGTCGGTATCACAATACCTAGTTCAATCTCGTTACCGGCAAGTCTCTTTACTCGTTCCGTAATGCATCATCCCGCAACTAACTCATTAGTTACAATGCTTTCAAGGCTTATACTTATGTGCATTACCGAGAGGGCCCAGAGATACCTCTCCGACAATCGGAGTGACAAATCCTAATCTCGATCTATGCCAACTCAACAAGTACCATCGGAGACACCTGTAGAGCACCTTTATAATCACCCAGTTACGTTGTGACGTTTGGTAGCACACAAAGTGTTCCTCTGGTATTGGGGAGTTGCATAATCTCATAGTCATAGGAACATGTATAAGTCATCAAGAAAGCAATAGCAACATACTAAACGATCAAGTGCTAAGCTAACGGAACGGGTCAAGTCAATCACATCATTCTCTAATGATGTGATCCCATTAATCAAATGACAACTAATGTCTATGGCTAGGAAACTTAACCATCTTTGATTCAATGAGCTAGTCAAGTAGAGGCATACTAGTGACACTTTGTTTGTCTATGTATTCACACATGTACTAAGTTTCCGGTTAATACAATTCTAGCATGAATAATAAACATTTATCATGATATAAGGAAATATAAATAACAACTTTATTATTGCCTCTAGGGCATATTTCCTTCACTCCTCGGGTTCCTGAGTCCCATAGAAAGGAATCACGTGGTCGATGTCGAGGTCGTAGTAGCTCGTGGAAGTCGCGGACTCGAGCTTGGGGAGCTTCTCTTGAGCGTAGTCTTGAGGTGCTTGTTGGTGAAGATGCCGCATGTCCAAAGGCGAAGATGCCAAGGTAGATGGTGAAGTCGTTGAGCGGTTGTTGGTGTTGAGCTCTTTGATACGTCTCCAACGTATCTATAATTTTTGATTGCTCCATGCTATATTATCTACTGTTTTGGACATTATTGGGCTTTATTATTCACTTTTATATTATTTTTGGGACTAACCTATTAACCAGAGGCCCAACCCAGAATTGTTGTTTTTTTGCCTATTTCAGAGTTTCGCAGAAAAGGAATATCAAACGGAGTCCAAACGGAATGAAACCTTCGGGAACGTGATTTTTAGGAAGATTATGATCCGGGAGACTTGGACCCTACATAAAGAAACAAAGGAGGAGGCCACGAGGTAGAGGGGCGCGCCTACCCCCCCCCCTAGGGCGTGCCCTCCACCCTTGTGGGCCCCCTGTTGCTCCACCGACGTACTCCTTCCTCCTGTATATACCTACGTACCCCCAAACGATCAGATACGGAGCCAAAAACCTAATTCCACCGCCGCAACCTTTTGTACCCACGAGATCCCATCTTGGGGCCTGTTCCGGAGCTCCGCCGGAGAGGGCATCCATCACGGAGGGCTTCTACATCAACACCATAGCCTCTTCGATGAAGTGTGAGTAGTTTACTTCAGACCTTCGGGTCCATAGTTAGTAGCTAGATGGCTTCTTCTCTCTTTTTGGATCTCAATACAATGTTCTCCCCCTCTCTCGTGGAGATCTATTCGATGTAATCTTCTTTTTGCGGTGTGTTTGTTGAGATCGATGAATTGTGGGTTTATGATCAAGATCTATGAACAATATTTGAATCTTCTCTGAATTCTTTTATGTATGATTGGTTATCTTTGCAAGTCTCTTCGAATTATCAGTTTGGTTTGGCCTACTAGATTGATCTTTCTTGCAATGGGAGAAGTGCTTAGCTTTGGGTTCAATCTTGCGGTGTCCTTTCCCAGTGACAGTAGGGGCAGCCAGGCACGTATTGTATTGTTGCCATCGAGGATAACAAGATGGGTTTTTTTTATCATATTGCATGAATTTATACCTCTACATCATGTCATCTTGCTTAAGGCGTTACTCTATTTTCATGAACTTAATACTCTAGATGCATGCTGGATAGCGGTCGATGAGTGGAGTAATAGTAGTAGATGCAGGCAGGAGTCGGTCTACTTGTCTCGGACGTGATGCCTATATACATGATCATGCCTAGATATTCTCATAACTATGCTCAATTCTGTCAATTGCTCAACAGTAATTCGTTCACCCACCGTAAAATACTTATGCTCTTGAGAGAAGCCACTAGTGAAACCTATGGCCCCCGGGTCTATTTTCCATCATATCAATCGCCCTACAACAAGTTATTTCCGGCGCCGTCTTTATTTTGCTTTCTTTACTTTGCATCTTTATCACAAAAATACCAAAAATATTATCCTATCATATCTATCAGATCTCACTCTCGTAAGTGACCGTGAAGGGATTGACAACCCCTTATCGCGTCGGTTGCAAGGATTTATTTGTTTTGTGTAGGTGCGAGGGACTCGCGCGTAGCCTCCTACTGGATTGATACCTTGGTTCTCAAAAACTGAGGGAAATACTTACGCTACTTTGCTGCATCACCCTTTCCTCTTCAAGGGAAAACCAACGCAGTGCTCAAGAGGTAGCAAGAAGGATTTCTGGCGCCGTTGCCGGGGAGGTCTACGCAAAAGTCAACATACCAAGTACCCATCACAATCCCTTATCTCCCGCATTACATTATTTGCCATTTGCCTCTCGTTTTCCTCTCCCCCACTTCACCCTTGCCGTTTTGTTCGCCCTCTCTTTTCCGTTTGCCTCTTTTTGCCCGTCTCTTGTTTGCTCGTGTGTCGGATTGCTTGCTTGTCACGATGGCTCAAGATAATACCAAATTATATGACTTTACCAATACCAACAATAATGATTTCCTTAGCACTCCGATTGCTCCTCTTACCAATACCGAATCTTGTGAAATCAATGCTGCTTTGTTGAATCTTGTCATGAAAGATCAATTCGCCGGCCTTCCTAGTGAAGATGCCGCTACTCATCTAAATAGCTTCGTTTATTTGTGTGATATGCAAAAGAAGAAAGATGTTGATAATGATATTGTTAAATTGAAGCTATTTCCTTTTTCGCTTAGAGATCGTAATAAAGCTTGGTTTTCGTCTTTGCCTAAAAATAGTATTGATTCTTGGAACAAGTGCAAAGATTCTTTTATCTCTAAGTATTTTCCTCCCGCTAAGATCATCTCTCTTAGAAACGATATTATGAATTTTAAGCAACTTGAATTTGTGGATGATTATGCAAAAAAATTATGCCGGATTGAATTTTGCTTCTAGAAATCTTTTAGATTCGGCCGCGGGAGGCACTTTTATGGAAATCACTTTAGGAGAAGCTACTAAACTCCTAGATAATATTATGGTTAATTATTCTCAATGGCACACTGAAAGATCTACTAATAAAAAAGTGCATGCGATAGAAGTAATTAATGTTTTGAGTGGAAAGATGGATGAACTTATGAAATTATTTGCTACTAAGAGTGTTTCTTCTGATCCTAATGATATGCCTTTGTCTACTTTGATTGAGAATAATAATGAATCTATGGATGTGAATTTCGTTGGTAGGAATAATTTTGGTAACAACGCGTATAGAGGAAACTTTAATCCTAGGCCTTATCCTAGCCATTCCTCTAATAATTATGGTAATTCCTACAACAATTCTTATGGAAATTTTAATAAGATGCCCTCTGAATTTGAGACCAGTGTTAAAGAGTTTATGAATTCACAAAAGAATTTCAATGCTTTGCTTGAAGAGAAATTGCTTAAAGTTGATGAATTGGCTAGGAACGTTGATAGAATTTCTCTTGATGTTGATTCTTTAAAACTTAGATCTATTCCTCCTAAGCATGATATCAATGAGTCTCTCAAAGCCATGAAAATTTCCATTGATGAGTGCAAAGAAAGAACCGCTAGGATGCGTGCTAAGAAAGATTGCTTTATAAAAGCGTGTTCTTCAGATTTCTATGAAAATAAAGATGAAGATCTAAAAGTTATTGATGTGTCTCCTATTAAATCCTTGTTTTGCAATATGAATATTGATAATGATGAGACTGAATATGATCCACCTTTACCTAGAAGGCGTTCCAAAAATTCGGACTTTTTAGATCTTGATGCTAAAATTGATAAAAGTGGGATTGAAGAGATTAAAACCTTAGATGTTGCTAAACCCACTATTTTGGATTTCAAGGAATTTAATTATGAAAATTGCTCTTTGATAGATTGTATTTCCTTGTTGCAATCCGTGCTAAATTCTCCTCGTGCTTATAGTCAAAATAAAGCGTTTACTAAACATATCGTTGATGCCTTGATGCAATCTTATGAAGAAAAGCTTGAGTTGGAAGTTTCTATTCCTAGAAAACTTTATGATGAGTGGGAACCTACTATTAAAATTAAGATTAAGGATCATGAGTTCTATGCTTCATGTGATTTGGGTGCTAGTGTTTCCACTATTCCCAAAACTTTGTGCGATTTGCTAGATTTCCGTGATTTTGATGATTGCTCTCTAAACTTGCACCTTGCGGATTATACTATTAAGAAACCTATGGGAAGAATTAATGATGTTCTTATTGTTGCAAATAGGAATTATGTGCCCGTAGATTTTATCGTTCTTGATATAGATTGCAATCCTTCATGTCCTATTATTCTTGGTAGACCTTTCCTTAGAACGATTGGTGCAATTATTGATGTGAAGGAAGGTAATATTAGATTCCAATTTCCATTAAAGAAAAGCATGGAACACTTCCCTAGGAAAAAAATAAAATTATCATATGAATCTATCATGAGAGCCACTTATGGATTGCCTACCAAAGATGGCAATACCTAGATCTATCCTTGCACTTATGCCTAGCTAGGGGCGTTAAACGATAGCGCTTGTAGGGAGGCAACCCAATTTTATTTTTAGTTTTTTGCTTTTTACTTCTGTTTAGGAATAAATATTTGTTCTAGCCTCTGGTTAGATGTGTTTTTGTGTTTTAATTAGTGTTTGTGCCAAGTTAAACCTATAGGATCTTCTTGGATGTTAGTTATTTGATCTTGCAGAAATTTCCAGAAACTTTCTGTTCACGAAAATAATTGTTAAAAATCAGCAGAACGTGATAAAATAGTGATTACAATTGCTGCTGATCAATAAACAAATTGTCTAGGTCGTCCTATTTTGGCTGATTTTTTGGAGTTCCAGAAGTTTGTGTTAGTTACAGATTACTACAGACTGTTCTGTTTTTGACATATTCTGTTTTTCGTGTGTTGTTTGCTTATTTTGATGAATCTATGGCTAGTAAAATAATTTATAAACCATAGAGAAGTTGGAATACAGTAGGTTTAACACCAATATAAATAAATAATGAGTTCATTACAGTACCTTGAACTGGTCTTTTGTTTTCTTTCGCTAACGGAGCTCACGAGATTTTCTGTTAAGTTTTGTGTTGTGAAGTTTTCAAGTTTTGGGTGAAAGATTTTGATGGATTTTATGGAACAAGGAGTGGCAAGAGCCTAAGCTTGGGGATGCCCATGGCACCCCCAAGATAATCTAAGGACACCAAAAAGCCAAAGCTTGGGGATGCCCCGGAAGGCATTCCCTCTTTTGTCTACTTCCATCGGTAACTTTACTTGGAGCTATATTTTTATTCACCACATGATATGTGTTTTGCTTGGAGCGTCTTGTATGATTTGAGTCTTTGCTTTTTAGTTTACCACAATCATCCTTGCTGTACACACCTTTTGAGAGAGCCATACATGATTTGGAATTTGTTAGAATACTCTATGTGCTTCGCTTATATCTTTTGAGCTATATAGTTTTGCTCTAGTGCTTCACTTATATCTTTTAGAGCACGGTGGTGGATTTGTTTTATAGAAACTATTGATATCTCATGCTTCACTTAGATTATTTTGAGATTCTTAAATAGCATGGTAATTTGCTTAAATAATCCTAATATGCTAAGCATACAAGATTTGTAAAAATTCTTATGAGTGTGTTGAATACTATGAAAAGTTTGATGCTTGATAATTGTTTTGAGACATGAATATGGTGATATTAGAGTCATGCTAGTTGAGTAGTTGTGAATTTGAGAAATACTTGTGTTAAAGTTTGCGATTCCCGTAGCATGCACGTATGGTGAACCGTTATGCGATGAAGTCGGAGCATGATTTATTTATTGATTGTCTTCCTTATGAGTGGCGGTCGGGGACGAGCGATGGTCTTTTCCTACCAATCTATCCCCCTAGGAGCATGCGCGTAATACTTTGCTTTGATAACTTGTAGATTTTTGCAATAAGTATATGAGTTCTTTATGACTAATGTTGAGTCCATGGATTATACGCACCATTCTTCCTTCCACCATTGCTAGCCTCTCTAATACCACACACTTTTCGCCGGTATCATACACCCACCATAAACCTTCCTCAAAACAGCCACCATACCTACCTATCATGGCATTTCCATAGCCATTCTGAGATATATTGCCATGCAACTCTCCACCGTTCCGTTTATTATGACACGCTCCATCATTGTCATATTGCTTTGCATGATCATGTAGTTGACATCGTATTTGTGGCAAAGCCACCGTTCATAATTCTTTCATACATGTCACTCTTGATTCATTGCATATCCCGGTACACCGCCGGAGGCATTCATATAGAGTCATATTTTGTTCTAATTATCGAGTTGTAATTGTTGAGTTGTAAGAAAATAAAAGTGTGATGATCATCATTTTTAGAGCATTGTCCCAAGTGAGGAAAAGGATGATGGAGACTATGATTCCCCCACAAGTCGGGATGAGACTCCGAACGAAAAAAAAGAGGCCATAAAAAAGAGAGAGAGAAAAGGCCCAAATAAAAAAATGAGAGAAAAAGAGAGAAGGGACAATGTTACTATCCTTTTACCCCACTTGTGCTTCAAAGTAGCACCATGATCTTCATGATAGAGAGTCTCTCATTTTGTCACTTTCATATACTAGTGGGAATTTTTCATTATAGAACTTGGCTTGTATATTCCAATGATGGGCTTCCTCAAAATTCCCTAGGCCTTCGTGAGCAAGCGAGTTGGATGCACACCCACTTAGTTTCCTTTGTTGAGCTTTCATATACTTATAGCTCTAGTGCATCCGTTGCATGGCAATCCCTACTCACTCACATTGATATCTATTGATGGGCATCTCCATAGCCCATTGATACGCCTAGTTGATGTGAGACTATCTTCTCCCTTTTTGTCTTCTCCACAACCACCATTCTATTCCACATATAGTGATATGTCCATGGCTCACGCTCATGTATTGCGTGAAGATTGAAAAAGTTTTGAAAATGTCAAAAGTATGAAACAATTGCTTGGTTTGTCATCGGGGTTGTGCATGATTTAAATACTTTGTGTGGTGAAGATAGAGCATAGCCAGACTATATGATTTTGTAGGGATAACTTTCTTTGGCCATGTTATTTTGAGAAGACATGATTGGTTTGTTAGTATGCTTGAAGTATTATTACTTTTATGTCAATATTAAACTTTTGTCTTGAATATTTCGGATCTGAATATTCATACCACAATTAAGAAGAATTACATTGAAATTATGCCAAGTAGCACTCCGCATCAAAAATTCTGTTTTTATCATTTACCTACTCGAGGACGAGCAGGAATTAAGCTTGGGGATGCTTGATACGTCTCCAACGTATCTATAATTTTTGATTGCTCCATGCTATATTATCTACTGTTTTGGACATTATTGGGCTTTATTATTCACTTTTATATTATTGTTGGGACTAACCTATTAACCGGAGGCCTAGCCCAGAATTGCTGTTTTTTGCCTATTTCAGAGTTTCGCAGAAAAAGAATATCAAATGGAGTCCAAACGGAATGAAACCTTCGGGAACGTGATTTTTAGGAAGATTATGATCCGGGAGACTTGGACCCTATGTCAAGAAACAAAGGAGGAGGCCACGAGGTAGGGGACGCGCCTACCCCCCCCAGGGCGCGCCCTCCACCCTCGTGGGCCCCCTGTTGCTCCACCGACGTACTCCTTCCTCCTATACATACCTACGTACCCCCAAACGATCAGATACGGAGACAAAAACCTAATTCCACCGCCGCAACCTTCTGTACCCACGAGATCCCATCTTGGGGCCTGTTCCGGAGCTCCGCCGGAGAGGGCATCCATCATGGAGGGCTTCTACATCAACACCATAGCCTCTCCGATGAAGTGTGAGTAGTTTGCTTCAGACCTTCGGGTCCATAGTTAGTAGCTAGATGGCTTCTTCTCTCTTTTTGGATCTCAATACAATGTTCTCCCCCCTCTCGTGGAGATCTATTCGATGTAATCTTCTTTTTGCGGTGTGTTTGTTGAGACCGATGAATTGTGGGTTTATGATCAAGATTATCTATGAACAATATTTGAATCTTCTCTGAATTCTTTTATGTATGATTGGTTATCTTTGCAAGTCTCTTCGAATTATCAGTTTGGTTTGGCCTACTAGATTGATCTTTCTTGCAATGGGAGAAGTGCTTAGCTTTGGGTTCAATCTTGTGGTGTCCTTTCCCAGTGACAGTAGGGGCAGCAAGGCACGTATTGTATTGTTTCCATCGAGGATAACAAGATGGGGTTTTTAATCATATTGCATGAATTTATCCATCTACATCATGTCATCTTGCTTAAGGCGTTACTCTGTTTTCATGAACTTAATACTCTAGATGCATGCTGGATAGCGGTCGATGAGTGGAGTAATAGTAGTAGATGCAGGCAGGAGTCGGTCCACTTGTCTCGGACGTGATGCCTATATACATGATCATACCTAGATATTCTCATAACTATGCTCAATTATGTCAATTGCTCAACAGTAATTCGTTCACCCACCGTAAAATACTTATGCTCTTGAGAGAAGCCACTAGTGAAACCTATGGCCCCCGGGTCAATTTTCCATCATATTAATCTCCCTACAACAAGTTATTTCCGGCGCCGTCTTTATTTTGCTTTCTTTACTTTGCATCTTTATCACAAAAATACCAAAAATATTATCCTATCATATCTATCAGATCTCACTCTCGTAAGTGACCATGAAGGGATTGACAACCCCTTATCGCGTTGGTTGCGAGGATTTATTTGTTTTGTGTAGGTGCGAGGGACTCGCGCGTAGCCTCCTACTGGATTGATACCTTGGTTCTCAAAAACTGAGGGAAATACTTACGCTACTTTGCTGCATCACCCTTTCCTCTTACAGGGAAAACCAACGCAGTGCTCAAGAGGTAGCACTCTTGACCTTCACGTACTTGTTGTTGATGGTGTCGATGCCGATGTGACCTTGCCGGAGATGGTAGCTCGGAAGCATGTGCACTTGAGCGTCTTCTCGAAGATGTGGAAGACCTCTTGTAGGACTTGATGAGGGTTTTGACCTCCTTCATTTGAGCTTGCATCTTGGCGTCAATGAAGTTTTTTGTGGCATGGAACTCGTCGTTGTTGTTGTAGACCGAAGGAGGTGTGCTTTGCCTATCCATCACAAGACTCGAGCAAAGGTGAGTAGGAAATGAGATAAAAAATACCAAGCTACCTTTTCCCAAAGTTGAGGGTGTATCCCGTTTCACTCAATGTGAAATGAAAGAATAGTGGAATTGGTACCGGACTTGCTCACTCACACCTACAAAGTAAAGCTTATCGAGTGGCTTGGTTAGGACAAGTGGCACAAAATTTTGATGCAAAATGTTAGCAAGAGTCAATAATGTTGAAAGAGATTCACAAATTCGCAAGTGAAACAAGTAGACCAATAGCAATGAATGGCACACGGAAACGCACGCACAGATAGATAAATGGGGTCGTGCAACCAAGGAGTGAGCACAAAATGTAGAATCCACGGAAAACGCTTGTGTTGCACAACTCAAGAGAGACGCTACCACGATTGCTCAATAGGCGGATACGACACTTGTGCACAACCTATAAGATGCAAAATGGATAAACTTTCTATCCCAAGTATGCTATTATGTATGGTTCCCGGTGTTTCGCACACGATGATCCAAGATGATCAATATGGTAGTATGATATGCAATGTGGCGATGCTATGGCTATTGCTTACAAGCTCTTTGTTTTCTCTTTGCTTAAAAGCTTATTCTTCTTCTTCTTCTTCTGTATGGCCACTATGCAAAATGCACAAACCAAGATAGCAATTGTGTATATGCGGGAACAATCTTGTGACACAAGAGATGATATGATGATACCAAGATGAGGATACCAAGATGATATGGTAAGTATGCAATGGTAGGTGCGGATCACTAATGTGCACAAGTAACGTTGCCGGCAATACTCAAATGGCTAGTCTCGATAGGCAAGTGACACAAAATGGCTAGGGGTTCACAAAGCAATGGCAAGAATGAATGTACAATGATGGGATACCACGATACCAAGATGATATAGAGGTTACAGTTCTTGCTTACGGTTAGGTTGTCAAAATGGTGAAGTGGTCAATGTTGATGACGACCTCATGGCAATGATGAGTGGCGGTGTTCTCGATGTAGAACCGTTCCTAATTAGCCGAAACACCTTAGGAAACGGAGAAACCGCAAACTCAAAATCTCAAATGTCAAATGTCAAATGGTGGTAGCGGAATGCGATGGTGGTTCCGGAGTTGACAATGCGGAAGTGGTGGTGGTGGTTGATGAAGAAGCAACCGTCCCTAAGTAGCCTAAACACCTTAGGAGACTCAAGTCACCACTAAAGCAACCACAGATGCTATATGGATCAAAATGGGTTAGGTTGCGGAAAGGTATGGTGGTTTTACGGATGATATGGTGGAGGGCCTAGGCAAAGATGTCAAAATGTCAAAATTTTGATGGAGTCAATTGATGTTGGAACACATCTAGATGGATGGGGGATGTCAATAGCTACCCAACGAGCTAAAGAACGTCAAAATCGGACTCCGGATGTGGAAGATATGGCCGAAACAAGAAATCAGCCGAAGTAGTTTTTGAACTAGCGGACAGTCCGGTCTTCATCCGAAAACCTTCTGATTCGAGCGGACAGTCCGGTGTTGGGAGCGGATAGTCCGGTCCAAAAGCGATTTTGGTCCTGATGCCAGCGGACAGTCCGCTACGGGGGTGCGGACAGTCCGGTGCGGGCTGGGAAAGGACGAACTCGAATTTTTTGACGGAAATGGATAATTTTGGGGTCGAAATTGAGGAGATTTCGTGGATGGAAGGTGGGGAAACTTGTGGGGAAGCTAGATCTACTCGAAACACAACGAATCCATGGATCAAAATCAACAAAACATTTTCAAACCAACAAATCACAAAAAAATTGGGGCTATTTTTGGTGGGGATTTTCGTATTTTAGGACAAAATCAAGCAAAACAACGCTGGAAAACGGTGGGGGAGACTCCAAATTCGTGATCAACGTGGCTCATGATACCAAGATGTTGTAGGGTGGAGACCCTAAATGGAGATCTTTCACGAATTGGAGGGGAATCCATGAAGAACGCGAAGAACACGAAGAACAAGAGGGGAAATCACAAGAGGAAAACACTCAAGAACAAGTCCAATCACACATCCACTAGACTCACAATCACACAAGATCCACAAAGGTACAAGAACAACAAAGGAAAAGATACAAGGTAAAGTTCATCCCAAATCCAAAGGAAATGAGGTCTTGATGATCCTACGATGGGGATCCTTCTCCAAGAGGAGGCCTTGATATCCATAAGAGGATCTTCTCCAAAAGGAGGGCTTGATCTCCAAGAGGAACTTCTCCAAAAGGAGGTCTAGATCTCCAAGAGGAGGAAGATGAGCAAAGCTCTCTCTTTGTCTATCCAATACTTTGCTAACCCTAAAAACTGAGAGGAGCACGGAATATAGTCTAGGGGCGAAGGGGTATGGGCCTCGGTGGTTACATGGGCTTTTTAGCCCGATTCGTAGCGAAACTGGGCGGACCGGACAGTCCGGTGAGGACAGATGCAATTTCGGGTGCCATCGGACTGTCCGCTGTGGGGACCAGACTGTCCGGTAGTGCAATTTCGGTGTGACCGGACTATCCGCTGTGAGGACCGGACTGTCTGGTAGTGCAATTTCTGCACGCTTCCTTTTCTTCATCTAGACGCTTTTGGTCAGCCTTCGGTCTTGGGGTCCTTCTCCTTGGCCTTCGGGAAGCTTCCTAGCTGCTTGGTGGCGATTGCCCTCGTACCTAATGATGCACAATGTTCCATGGTGAGGTAGCAACCACGTCCAATGGATATTCATGTAAATCTTGAAGAGGAGCGGGTTCACCTTAAGTCCGGTAGGTCCATTTGGGGCTTGAGGTGCTATAAAGGTGTACAAGGAGATGACCGCAGGATGCTCTGCATCACTAGAGTTAGATTATAACCCTGAACTAACTCTAGCAAAAAAGGTGTTTGGATGACAGGGTTAGATGGAGCGCGGATACGGCGAGACGCCTTCACGGGCGGTGCGAGAGGAAGGGAGGGAAAGGGCGAGAAGCTTCGAGGAAGTGGAAAGGGATCTGCTGCGGGGAGAGCGAGAAAAAAAGATGTTTTTTAGTGGTCTCGAGAAGAACTAACCCAAATAAGCACCTCTTGGGTGCGTTAGATTTTTTAGATGGGTTAGATGCATCTAACCCAAACTAATCCTCTTATATGGATATTTGTGGATTATTTGAGTCCAAACTAATCCAAACTAAGTCTAACGGATTGCGTACGCCGCGCGCGCGCACTGCTGGCTAGTCCGCCACCGGCGACGCTAGTCCACCATTGATGGTCACCGCACTGCTACGTGACCCCGCCCGGCCTTAAAAGCGTCGCCGCTCACCGCGCCGCAGGCTGTTCATGCCACTCGCGCAAGGGACACGAGCGCCATAATGCCACGTTTCCCTAGACCGTTAATTAGTTTAACCTGACATCTGTTAGCACAAAGCGTGCCAATTATAGGAGCAAGCGGGCTAAAAGCGTTGTTAATTACCTGGACCAGACATGCTAATCTAACCCTACTGGCTATCGCCAAAAGTCTTTTTGGAGTAAAAAAACGAGAGTGGAGAGAGTGGGTTTAGGCACAGTCACTGAAAAACAGATGATGGTTGGCCAGCGGCAGCGCGGCAGTGGCAGCCATCAGTACACAGGACACAGCACGCGGCTGCCGCACCTGGCTGGCAAGCATGGCGGTGGCATTGGCAGCTCGCCTCGATGCCAACGGAACAGCAGTGTAGTTTTATCGCCAGCCCCCCTGGGCCATTTCGTTCCTTGCGCTGTGCCGTGTCCCGTGTGTGCCCGTGCAGCTGCGCCCGGACCACCACCTCACGTGACATTCCGCTGACGCGCGGGGCCGCCCACCACGTGCGTGAGAGAGGAGGTTGGGTGTACTAGTATGAACAGTCCATTCGTCAGGAAAGATTCGCGCCAAGTCAAAGCTGCTCCGACGCCGTCGGGCCCCGCGTGACCAGGGCTCACGCTGACAGAGGCAGACGGCGCGTAGCCCACCCACGAGTTCGTCCGTCCGTCAGCCGGGCCCGGCCCGCTGCCCCCGCAGCGAGGGCGATGTGGCTTGGGGCCCATGAGCGTCGCGCCGGTGTGTAGTAGTACTGTGTCGCAGCAGTGCGCCGAAAAAACAAAATCGAACGTGAAACGTGACGGCGGGAAGTTTTCGCCGTACTCTCTCCGTCGGCGCAGGAGGAGGAGCACCCACGGCGGCCGGCCCGAGAACAAAAGTACAAAACCCACCGAGGAAGGAATGTGGAAGTAGTAGTAGCATCATCTTCCTGCCTCCCACCCACGCGCCATTTTTAATCCGCGGAGAGAGGGAAGCCGCGCCGCGCCGCACCCCACCCCGCCCGCTCCACTCGGCTGCCCCGCCCTGGCGCCGTCCTCGGGGAATGCGACCGCGCGGCCGACCATGCCTCGCGCCGCGCCCGGGCTAGGGTTCCCCATTGCCGCCGACCCAGCGCCCGAGCGCCGCCACCCTCCGTCCTCCCGGCGGAAGAAGCCGCCGCCGCGCCGAAGGCGCCCCGCACCGCCGCCTCCACCCGCGGTAAAAAACCTCTTCCCCCTATCTATCCCTCTTCCGCATCGCGTCCGCATTGCCGTCCCAGGCCGGCCGCTCGCCGGATTATTTTACTGCTGCGAGTCAATAGATCCAATCCAGAGCACGCCGCCGCACATGCGCGCCGCCGAGGCTCCCCAGTTGAACTTCGAAAGTCGAAACCCTCCGCGTAAACAAGGGATAAGGCCAAAAGAAATTCGAACGGGGCTACCGCGTCGCTTTTCTATCATTGCTGGCGCTTTTGTTCCGTTGCGTCGCCTTTTTTCCCGTCCGCTGTTCGGCGGTGACTGTGCCGTGCCCTGCTCGGTCGTGCTCCGCCCCGGATTTCAGTTTGCTGAGAGGGACGCTCCCTTTGTTTGGCCCCTTTCGCAGCCGCCGGTGGGGCCACGCGGTGCAGCCGATCCAGATCCGGGCCTCCTCCACCACCTCCACCCCCGCGGCGGCAGCCACGCCACAGCTCCCAGAGGTGGGTCAAGCGATCCCAGTGCCCACCACGCTCCGCATTTTGTCTCCTCCTGCCGTCGCTGCAGCTAACCCCTTTCACACGCGCGCAGACGAGGACGACGGCGACGAGGAGGAGGGGGGCTACGACGCGGCCGGCTTGGAGGAGGCGGCCGCCGGCGACTCCTTCTCCCACTCGCTGAAAGGTAATCCATCCCCCTCATTCGCCACAGCTACATGATGCCTTTTGTGTCGAGTGAAGTGGAGTGACTGCTTACTGTTTGTTGGCTGTTCGGCAGAGTGCCAGAAGCAGCTGCAGCTCAGGGCGGAGGCGCGGCCGGCGGCGGCCGCGCATGAGCTCGGCAACGGCGACGCGTTCGGGGGGATCGAGCTGCTCGTTCTCTCGCCCAGGTGCTTGCTCGGGGCTGCCGTGGGAGGGATGAGCAAGAGCTCGACCGCGTCGTCCAGAAGCAGATCAGGCACGTTTCCGAGCCCCGGGACGCCCAACTACCACCGGCATTGCCCTGGCAACATGCAGTACCCCAAGGGCTGGAGCTCGGAGCGGGTGCCGCTGGGGGCAGGTGCCAACAGGAGGTATGGGGGCAGCGGGGTCGTGCTCCCTTTCAACAATGGGAGGAAGCTGCCGTCGAAATGGGAGGACGCCGAGAAGTGGATCCTGAGCCCGGTCTCCTGTGATGGGATGGGGAGGATGTCGGCACCGGCGCCGCATCATAGACGGCCAAAGTCCAAGAGTGGGCCGCTTGGTCACCCTGCCGGTGTTCCAGGAGCTTATGCATCTGTTTCGCCGATGATTCCCTGCTTCGATGGTGTTCTGGCCGCCGCTAATTTTGCGGCTCATTCGCCTTTCTCTGCTGGGGTTCTCATGCCAGGGCATGCGCGCAACGGCGACTTCAGCAGTGGAAGAGCCAGAAGTGGGGATGATGGAAGCAGTAGGTCGTATTCGGCTGAGAAGGAGCCCTATATTTGGAGATCAGCAAGTACGCATGCGTGGACAGAAACACTTATGGAGGCATCTGCCTTTGCTCATATCTCAGAGGAAGCTGCACAAGGTTTGAGCTAGTCTCTTCTCATCAGTATCAAGCATATTTATACATGCCAATACCTTGAAGTTGAACAGTTAGCAGATTCTACATTTCAACCCCACAATTCTCGTGTATCTCAAATCTTACATCCCTTTTGGTTTACATTACTTTGGACATTAAAAAGGCTTTCCCATAATCATATATATGAATGGTAGGGTGCAAGAAGCCTGTTATTTGCCCCTGACAGAAATCAGACAAATGGCAGAAGTAGTTTAGAAACCTTAAACAACTCTATCGTGTGCCATTTATCTACTTTGCGTGCTCAAATAAACTAGTTTTGAGTTTATTTGAACTTATAATGCTCAAATGATCTTCAATGTTGAGAGAAATCAACCTTACTATCTTTATACCCTGTACACAGATGATGTCTTACAAGGTCCACAGGGAGCAACTCCTGTGATTTCCAGTCCAATCATAAAGAAAGATGTTGCCACACAAATGAGTCCTGATGACAGTATAATATCGTCCTCCCCAAAAGCAAGGCATTCCTGCTCCAGCTTGCCGTCAGGACATGCTATTAGAGAATCAAATAGTCATACACCTAAGGTTGAAGTTAGGGATGTGCAGGTAGATGATCAAGTAACTGTTACGCGGTGGTCCAAGCGACATGTAACACGAGGCTCTGATAAGCGATCAACAAATATTGTTGAATGGAGGAAGAAGACTACAGAAGCCCGGGCACCATCTTTTGATGAAAAAGAAAGAGAAAGATGCATATCAAAGTAAGTTCTTGTTTCATGTTTGCCATTTTGTCTACGAGTGAACTGATTTTAGCACTACTGCCAGATTCGCACGAAGGCACACACAGAAGAGAGAGTGCTTTCATTGTGGTATTATAGCTGTTAGTCTCATATGGCCCATCCCGCTGTCAGAGCTCCCAGCAAGAGTCCCACAGATGGCTTGCTTTTCTGGAAATGTTTGTTGTATTTAATGAAAGGGTCATCCTACAGTCCCAAACTAATTTGGCTGTATGCCTGACAGTGTACATAATGCATATGGGTAGGAATGGTAATGAGCTAAGTATGGTAGCCGTTGCAAACCGAATATAGATCTGGCTGCTATGTGGCCTGCTGATATGCTACTCATGACATGTTCTTAGTGGACTAACTGAATAAGCAATCGACAGTTAACTGTGGGTTTGACAAAATTCCACAATTTGAAGTTGCAATTTTAGCTGGAGTTGCATGCAAATACTGTGACTGAAATGACATGTTCTTCAGCAAACTGGCACAAATCATGTTACAAATTTAATTCAGCGCTCGAAGGTGTTTTATGATATCATAAGATCACTTATTACAGGTTCCCTTTTGGTAAGTAAATTCCAGAGGGTTTCCCATCTTTAGAGTAGGAGGACATAGATTGTGAAAGACTTTTTTTTTCTAATAGTAAGGTACTCTAGCAACTGGCAAAAAATGACAAGGAGAAATCGGCACCAATGGGGTCCAATTGATTTATGGACTAGATATGTGCTTATGGCGTGTGAATCTTGGATTTCTATGTATAAATTCGTAGGAATCATACTTTTAGTTGTTTGCTACAGTCTAAGTGACGGTCCTGTTTTTCCTATTGTACACAAGATAATAATGTTTGCCATCCTCAGTTACTATTGCACATTAACTTATATTTAAGGACACAAATTATGACATATATCCTGTTGCTGATACCTAGTAATTTTTTTTGTCAAGGTGCAAGAGAGAGGAAGCAAAGATCACTGCTTGGGAAAATCTGCAGAAAGCAAAAGCAGAGGCAGCAATTCGGAAGTTGGAGGTATTGTTTCTGGTTGTACACAATCAGCCATGTTTGCCTTATTTCTAATGTTTCTATGCTTTGGCTACACACTTACATGTTCTGCCCTTTGTATTACAGATGAAGCTTGAAAAGAAAAGGTCACTATCGATGGATAGAATTTTGGGCAAACTACGTTCTGCTCAAAAGAAAGCAGAAGGCATGCGCACTACAGTTTCTGTGAGCGAGGATCAGTGTGCTGTCAGTGAAGATCAGTGTGCTGTGAGGGCAACCAAGAAGGCATCCTTGAGAAGGACTAGCAAGCCTTTCAGCTGCTGTTTCACCTACCATGCTTGCTAGTTGTGATATGGTTGGTATCTACAATGATTGTAGAAACTTTTTGGTGAGTTACTACTTTGCTTGTCCTACTTATCTGGATCTCTGTTAAACGCATACATACTTTGAAAAGTTAATATTAGCCGCCCATTTTTTTTGCTGGAAAGAGAGATTCATTTCATCAAATAGGGTTTCCAGAGGGATGGTCCAAACTGGAATTTTCAATTGGACCACAGCTTATCAGCATGCAGTACGTTGGAGCAAAATTTGCTACAGACATGGCTAGCCCTATTTTGATAACAAGAAATCTTCATAAGCTTGATCTCCCTTTCTGAAGCAACATGGCGCTTTGCTTTTTGAACTAGACTTGCATATCTGACAGACCCTTGGCTATTGGCTGAGTGTAGATTTGGTCCTGACTCTTAAACTTTTTTTCCTTCCAATGCTTAATTCCATGTACGTTTGGTCCCTAGGAGTGATTTTGATGGTTCCAGTTGGGTGCTGACTGATGTGGCATCTATGTTTATTGCGACATAACCAGTTCACCACCGTGTGTCTGCCACGTTTGAAAAACAGGGTAAAGATATTTTTTATTTAAAAACTACTCCCACTGTAAACTAATGCAAGATGTTTTTTCAGAACTGCAAAAATGTCCTAAATTTAGAAACATAGGTCCATATTATAGTTTGAGTGCCAATGGTTTGATGCTTGCAAACTATTGTAGGATAAGCAAACAGCCTTGTAGAGATGTAGTAATAAAACTTGTACTGACATCACTCATGCGTGTTCAGAACCTTTGCAGCTCAAGTCAGCCGACCGACAAACCGAAGTTTGACTGCAAATGTTCGCCGTTGCAGCTGGAGATAGCAGGAGTAGTTAGAAGAAGAGAGCTTTGCGTGGTCTGATGAATGAAGCACTCGACCGGAGTGTCAGAAAATCGAAGCATTGGAGCAGAGCCCACTCTTGTAGCTGATGATATGGAGTAGCTCACTCGGTACTCTGTATCTGTAAACCAAGCAAGTGCTGTAGATCAGGAAGCTCCCTTCTCGAGCTTTTCTCTAGTTGAACTCCGGACGGACTGATCGGGCCGGTTCTCGTGGGCTGCCTGATGATGTGTACTGTATCTTTCCCGTGGAATTCTGTATGTAGTTTCAAGCATTGGGGCTCCAGTGTCAAATGCTGGATTCATTGAACAAAGTTGTGAGAGCCACAAGCCAGAGGCGCTTTACCACAATGGCTACAAACAAGCTGGAGGTGGGCACAAGTGTTGGCTGGTCTTGGAATGCTTTCGACGTGGACGGCTGGCCCGGCTGGCGTGGCCAACGGGAGACGGTTGTGCCGTCGGAAGCAAATCCAAGCCCCATCAATAATCAAACAGAAAAACGGAAAGTTCTGCTGCTCCGGGTTGTCCAAGACGCTGCTGCTATGAGGCTGAGCCCTGTGTCCACTCGGCCATCCAGCGCGCAGTCATGCACGCATCCACCTACCTTTTGCGTTCGTCGTCCGTTCCTCCGTGTCCTGTGCTTGTGTGCATCTCCCGTTTCGTCACACCAGCTCGTTTCGTGGCCGCCGCCGCTTGCGCGCGCATGCCAGATGATTCAGCATATATCCGTATCGCTTATCTTTATCCGGTCTGCCGTTTCTCCACTGCTTCGCTTCTTCTCCTTGCCTCCGACGTGACAATGCTCACGCTGCGCCTGCGTGAAATTATGTACACATTTTTTCTGAGAAAACTTTCGATCCAATCATCACCTGCCATGGTAGTAAATAAATAACAAAAACTCACATCCATGTTTGTAAACCACCTAGCGACGACCGCGAGCAGTAGAGCGAGTCGAAGGCGTGCCGCCGTCATCGCCCCTCCCTCACTTGAACCGGGCCAAACTTGTTGAAGTAGACAGTTCGGGAAGTCATCGTGCTAAGACCACATAGGGCTAGGGCATTAGAACATCAGTAGTCGCTGATGAAGAGAAGTATAGATCAAACGGATACAACCTATAGACACACGAATGAAGACACACAAATATTGGATCTAAGTAGATCCACCGGAGACAATCGCCGATCGCATCCCGCGAGATCCGCCGAAGACTCTCAACACGCCCTCTGACAACGTTAAACGCATCGCCGGATGGGGTTAGGCGGGGAGAACCTTATTCCATCTTTAGGGAGGCGCCATCTTCTTGTCTTCCTAAGCAGGATGCAAATCCTAAATGAGCTCAGAAAACACCTAAAACAGAGTAAGACCCCTCCACCGGCTATGGCTGGGGTCCACCTTGCCTCCATAGTCCTACAGCCATCAAAGACGAGGCAGACTGACGGTGCCGCCAATGGAAGGCATAAGAACCCTAAGCTTTTTTCTTGAAGAGGAGGCGGTGGTTGCGTCCGGAAATTCTGTACACATTGCGAGCCATAACAATTTTTTAAACATGTGGAGCACTATACGGTGCAACCCATTTTTGTAAAATTGGCACGAAACATGTCAATCATGGTAAGACTAAGGAGCCAAGTATTGTAGGGTTCTGCCAATGCTTGTTTTTTGGACAGGTCACAGATCAGTCAAGACATACTTCGAATATATCCCCACGTCCTCACATCAGAAGCACATCATAACGGTTGCCTTTCAGAGCATAAATTAATATCATTAAGATCCTGAACATAAATATAAGAAACATAAGGTTGTGAAAGTAGACCCCATACCATGCCTATTTTAATACTAGTGTTTACTACCGGTAACTGCCGTATTTCTCTAGATAATGTCATCATTGAGTAACGGCAACATTGAAGGCATCATGAAGATCATGGGTACGTATCCTAGGGCGCAACCGATTTTGGGGCAACCGACTGCTCCCGTCTTGGTGATGACCACCATTGGTACTTGTCCGTCACGGGGTGTAGGATCTGATTGTAAGAACAACTCTAGCAGACCCCGCATTTTTCCGACCTGTAAACTGTGTTTGCAGGTCGTATGGGGACGCTTATGCAGGCCGAAAAATTTGCGGCGGCAGACTAGAAACCGCAAACAAACCCCTAATTTTTTTAAAAAGTTATTTCGCGCGAGAAATTTAAGCAGCAGCTCGCCGAAGCTCGCTCGCATAGATGGTTCTTCTTCGCATAATAAGTTCGTACACGCCACATACATACATAAAGGTCAGAGATGCTAGACAGGGCCTACGCTACTGCACCACTACAACAAAATTGAGCTCACCGGAGCTCCTGCGGTAGCTGCCCACCGGCGGCGATCAGTCGGAGTCGGAGTCGACCTCGATGTAGAGCTTCACCTGCTCCGCCTTCATCACGCGCAGGTCAGCCTCCTTCGATGCGTGCGCCTGCGATGCCGTGACGCCCGTCTCGAGGAAGAGCCGTCCGTACTCGAGCTCGCGCCGGATGCGCTCTTCCATCTCCTCCTGATCCCTCGCCGACCGCTCAAGGACGACGCGCTCGAGGAGCTCCTCCTGCCCCGGTGGGAGGTAGTCCTCGGGTCCGATGACGCCTCTGCGCGGTGGCGCATCGGGCACGGCCTCCTCCGGCTCCCTCTTCACCGGAACGAGCCGCGAGCTCGATGCGCCCGCGGATGAGCACCCCGTGGATGAGCACCCCGTGGATGAGCACCCCGCGGAACCGTGGCCGGATGAGCTCCGCGCGGACCAGTTGCCGGAGGAGGCGTGGCGGCGACGGGCGCGCTCGAGTTCGAACTCCTCGAGCTCGCGCCGTTTGAATGCTGGCGGCGGCCGGGCACCGTGGTTGAGCCACTGACGTGCCCCCCGCTTGCGCGCGGCGTCAGATCTGGCGCGGCGGCGGCGCTCCGCCTCATCCCCGAGTCGGCCATGGCGGTTCAAGGCTCGCCGGCAGCGACAAATCGAGCGGCGCGGTGAGGAATTGGAGGGGAACGCGGCTGCGGGGGGATAGGGTTTCGACCCGCATCTGCCCCGCAAACCCGCAGTTATAGTGGCTCGGGGGTTGCGTTTGCGGGCTGCGGCAAAAATAATTACGGGCTGGACACCGATGCGGGCTCTGGTCTGGCCAGAAAAATGGGCGGAGCCCGTATAATCGTCGGAATTATGCGGATTTGCGCCGGATGCGGGGTCTGCTAGAGTTGCTCTAAACACTTAGTTCGTTGGTGAAGAACCCCTAGCCTTTGATATCTTGGGTTGTAATTTCAATGGGCATAATGCGTTGCCCCATGGCTCATTACCTTTTGGTCCGTATCTTTGATGGGCCCGGATCCTTTGGCTAGCCCATTATATATCTTTGGGCCTACCCCATAGGTATTCCTCTGTAATCCACTCACTGTTTAGATATAGACTAGGATAAAGGCATCAATTTTATCATGTGCACACTCATTGTTTATTAAATAAAATACGATACAAGTATTTAGTTTTCTCATGCTTCTCTCTCACTATGTAGAATAGGATTATTTATGTGCTCATCATTAGTATTTAATGTGTTAAATTAAACCCATTAAGCTACGCGCGAAGGGCGGCCAACCAGCTATACCACGTGGAGCAAGCTGGTTGGACGTGGTGAAAAAGCTTTTGGGATATTAATTTTAGATGAAGGTGAGGAATTGTTTAAAATGTTTTTCCTTTTAGACAGAGGTGATGACCCCACATATTTTTTAAATGGAGGGCTACGCAAAGTGGCATTCGCTGGTAGGCTGCGTTTGTGAATCTTTTTTACTTCTTTTTCTAGATGAAGGTGAGGATTTAAAAAAAATTATTTTTCTAGATGAAGGTAGGACTGCATGTATTTTTTTAAATAAGAACGTGCACACAACTTCCTCTCAAAGCGGCGCCACCGGGTGGCGCCCCAACCACTAGTCAATTTATAGTAATACAACAAAGTTATCTATTTGTATGATAGAGCAAAAAAACTAACTTTTAGTTAATGGCACAGATGAGTTATGAGCTAACTTGTTTTTTATTGCCATATGTAGAGAGGTATAAAATGTGAACTTGTGGAATGGATTCATCAGGAGTGGCCTGACTCAATCAAGAAGGCTCTGCAGAGCTCTGGGATAGGTATGAGTAGACCAATAAACATGAAATTAAAGACAAACTTGATCAAATGCAGATCAATTCCCATCTTCATGCGCGAAAAGAAGCTAGAGGAGCAATTTGACAAGATTAATGAGGATGGCAGTAACATAATGGACCAAACAGAGCAGAGGGTGGAAAACATGAACTTTCATAGGATAAGTAGGGAGAATGCATAGCATAATAGGAAAGAACAAGCCGATAAAGACAGGGCTGAGATGGACGAAGAGAATAAGAGGCTCAATAATCTTATTGTCCAGCTGAAATCAATTTAGGTTGCCCAAGGTGTGATCAGAAACTTGAAGAAAGAGAGGACGTGTTCAAGGAGAAGAAGCTGGAGTATGGCATTTCTGATCCAGTTTCAGATGGTGGGGGGTGATCTAAGAGCAAGCTAAAGAGGATCAATCGAATTTGTGATGAATGATGTAGTGATGCAATTTGAATATGTGTGGTGCCTAATGAATATCTATGTTAACAATGGTACCTGGAGAACTATCTATGTTTTGTATGATTAAGTTCAAATCATGAGAACTTGGTATGTAGTAGTAATGATTGTGAGTAGTTGATGAATGCTGTTATGTTTGATTTAGTTTGAATGCTGATAACTTGGTATGTAGTTTAAATTTTTGGCACTGGCATGCTCGATGGTATGTTTGAGTGGTGCATGTGTTATGTTTGATCCACATGATGAAGTTTTAAAATTACCAGGTAGTTTTAGAATTTTGGCACTGGCCTTGCTGGATATATGCATTGAGGTCAAATGGATTGCATTGAGTGATGCATGGTGTTATGTTTGAAACCAAAGGTGATGGATTTCACAATGGCTATGTTTGAAACCATTTTGTGTGGTCAACTATGAATAAAAAATGATGGATCAATTTTGAACAAGAGGGATCAAAGTCACCTTGGAATACATTGGCCATCAAAGGTACACTGACATAAATAGTTCAAGCATAGAGCGAACTACAGTGACATGGATAGAGCAAACTGCATAAACACCACTGTCATAGATAATTGCAAGATTAGTTCAAAGGCTCTCCCAAATACTCTGACATGACTCCTGACATGGATGCAGAGACTAAACTTGCCTGAATTGGCGCGACAGAACCACTGTGATGCACTCCCATCTCGCTGTCTGAATAGGATCTGCCGCACCGGCTTCAAGAATAGCCCACTATACTGTCAATCACGGCGTAGTCGACTGCCACACCTGCTGCATCCTTTGTCGCCCCTCCAGGGTGGCCTCACTCTCGATGAGTAGAGACAGCTACCGGTAGAACCCTGTCTGCCCTTCGCTCGATCACCGAGAGCTGAACCGCTAATAGGCCTCCATGCTCATATCGAACATTCACGTAGATCGAACACGCACACGCTCTTTGCAAGAGCACCTTAATCCATCAGAGCATCCCATGGCGGATCCTCACTGTCTGTTGCATCTCCAGCTGCAGTCACATCCTCTCTGCAGGGGAGATCAAGCAAATCGGACCAGGATCAAGCGGTGGAGGGAGCAAGGTGGCCCGAGATCGAGATCCACGGTGAGGTCTCATGGAGGTGGAGAGGGTGGGATTGGGAGCATTACCAAAGGAGTAGGTGTTAGCCTGTGGCTAGGTGAGGGGGTGTTTTAAAAAGGGAGACGAGGGGGTGTTTGAAAAGGGGGGGGGGTGGGTCCTTCAAAAACTCTCACTCTCTCTCAAATCCGTCGAGAACTCATAACCTCTTGAACCATATAGAAAAACCCAATGGAGTCAACAAATTTCGCTGCTAACCTGACTAATATCTCTACTCCTAAAGGGGTAGTTGGTAGCCTGGTATCCTAGTTTATTTTCGTCTGTTTTTTTCTGCCTCACCTTTCACCACCCACACTGGATTTTTCTCCTCCCATTAAAAAACCAAATCTCATTAAACGGGAGGTCTTTTTCATGCTTGCTTTGGCAGGTACTGACAAGAATTCAGAAATCACGCCATATATGTGAGATCACCTTCCTTAAAGGCAGACATAAGATCTCTCTCGATAACCTTCCAAAACAAAATCAGATATTCCTCAATAACAAATCACTAATCCCGCGCACTATGCCATTTAATAATAATAACAATAATAACAATAATAATAATAATAATAATAATCATCATCATAAGTTTTCTAATACAACAAAAATAACACATCTTTCTTCTTATGGGTGTACGCATCCACGCGCCCTTGCGGAGGGGCGTCGTGTGCGACACCATGGAGTATGCCGTGGTCGGACCTGACACCGACACGATGCTCAAGAATGCCAGGGCGTGGATCACTGCATCGAGGACGGCCATGGCGGAAGGCAGGTCGTCGCACCGTCACATACATGCGTTCGTGGACGCGGTCATATTATATTTCCGGTCAGTCATAGAGAGAGTCAGACATGCTACTTTCTCAAATCAAATGTGACCACTGAAATGTCAGGAAATTCGTTAAGAAACTATTTTCTACAACACTCGGTAGTTCTCGTCCGTAGCAGCCATTAATGTGGAAATATTTTTGAAATTGAGCGCTGAATCAATTTGCAAATCAAACCATTAATGCAATTAATTACGCCCATTTAAATAGGAATTTTTTTCACACCAAATTAATTTGGAAACCGAGTTATTAATGCAATTAATTAATTATGCCTACAAATAATTGGAAGGAGGATCGTTTCCAATTAGGCAGATAATTAATTGATTTGGTTGGCAATTAATAAAACATGCGGAGAATTAGGTAGGCCATTAATTATTTATGTAATTAATTCATTAATTAAGCAAGCAATTAATCGCACCCAATTATTTTGAGAGCGCTCGTGGGAAAGGACGATCAACATGCTCTCAACGACATAGTTGAGCACCGCTTGACAACATGGACAATGGCCACCATGCACTCGCGACATGGGCGTCTCTACTGCTAAAAGGAGAGTTGGTAGCCTGGTATCCTGGTTTATTTTCTTCTGCTTTGTTTGCCTCACCTCCCACCATTTGGTTTCTCCCTCCCATTAAACAGTTAAATCACATTAAAAGGGAGATAGTGTTTGCGTGCTTGCTTTGGCAGGTGCTGATTAAAGTTAATCACGTAAATAACAGGTAACTAAGAATTTAGAAAGCGTACCATATATGTGAGATCACCTTCTTAAAAGACAGATATAATTTTTTCACGACAACCTTCCAAAAAAATCAGACATTCCTTAACAACAAACTGCTAATCACATGCACTATATCGTTTATTATTATCATTATTTGTACTATTAATTGACAATCACAAGTTTTCTAATACAACAAAAATTGAAGAAAATATGCCCTAGAGGCAATAATAAAGTTATTATTTATTTCCTTATATCATGATAAATGTTTATTATTCATGCTATAATTGTATTAACCGGAAACTTAGTACATGTGTGAATACATAGACAAAAACAGAGTGTCCCTAGTATGCCTCTACTTGACTAGCTTGTTTGTCAAAGATGGTTATGTTTCCTGACCATAGACATGTGTTGTCATTTGATGAACAGGATCACATCATTAGAGAATGATGTGATGGACAAGACCCATCCGTTAGCTTAGCATAATGATCGTTTAGTTTTATTGCTATTGCTTTCTTCATGACTTATACATGTTCCTCTGACTATGATATTATGCAACTCCCGAATACCGGAGGAACACTTTGTGTGCTATCAAACGTCACAACGTAACTGGGTGATTATAAAGATGCTCTACAGGTGTCTCCGATGGTGTTTGTTGAGTTGGCATAGATCGAGATTAGGATTTGTCACTCCGTGTATCGGAGAGGTATCTCTGGGCCCTCTCGGTAATGATCATCACTATAAGCCTTGCAAGCAATGTGACTAATGAGTTAGTTGCGGGATGATGCATTACGAAACAAGTAAAGAGACTTGCCGGCAACGAGATTGAACTAGGTATTGAGATACCGACGATCAAATCTTGGGCAAGTAACACACCGATGACAAAGGGAACAACGTATGTTGTTATGCGGTTTGACCGATAAAGATCTTCGTAGAATATGTGGGAGCCAATATGAACATCCAGGTTCCGCTATTGGTTAGGAGATGAGTCTCGGTCATGTCTACATAGTTCTCAAACCCGTAGGGTCCGCACGATTAACGTTCGATGACGATCAGTATTATGAGTTTATGTGTTTTGATGTATCGAAGGTTGTTCGGAGTCCCGGATGTGATCACGGACATGACGAGGAGTATCGAAATGGTCGAGACATAAAGATTGATATATTGGAAGGCTATGTTTGGACATCGGAATGGTTCTGGATGAGTTTGGGCATTTTTTGGAGTACCGGGAGGTTACCGGAACCCCCCGGGGAGTCAATGGGCCTTATTGGGCCTTAGTGGAAGATACGAGGAGGCGGCCAGGTGGAGGGCGCCCCCCCAAGCCCAATCCGAATTGGGGTGGGGGCCGGGCCCCCTTTCCTTCTCTCCCTCTCCCTCTTCCTTCTTCTCCTACTCCAATTAGGGAAAGGGGGGAAATCTACTCCTACTAGGAGTAGGAATCCCCCTTGGGGCGCGCCATAGAGAGGGCCGACCCTCCCCTCCTCCACTCATTTATATACGGGGGAGGGGGGCACCCCATAGACACACAAGTTGACAGTTGTCTTAGCCGTGTGCGGTGCCCCCCTCCACAGATTTCCACCTCGGTCATATCGTTGTAGTGCTTAGGCGAAGCCCTGCGTCAGTAACTTCATCATCACCGTCATCACGCCGTCGTGCTGACGAAACTCTCCATCGGCCTCAGCTGTTTCAAGAGTACGAGGGACGTCACCGAGTTGAACGTGTGCAGATCGCGGAGGTGCCGTGCGTTCGGTACTTGGTCGGTTGGATCGCGAAGACGTTCGACTACATCAACCGCGTTGCTTAACGCTTCCGCTTTCGGTCTACGAGGGTACGTGAACACACTCTCCCGCTCGTTGCTATGTATCACATAGATAGATCTTGCGTGATCGTAGGTAAATTTTTTGAAATACTGTGTTCCCCAACACACGGACATGACGAGGAATCTCGAAATGGTCGAGACATGAAGATCGATATATTGGATGACTATGTTTGGACATCGGAATGGTTCCGGGTGAGTTCGGGCATTTACCGGAGTACCGGGGCGTAACCGGAACCCTTCGGGGAGTGTATGGGCCTTATTGGGCCTTAGTGGGAGAGAGGAGGAGGCTGCCAGGTGGAGGGCGCGCCACCCCCAAGCCCAATCCGAATTGGGTGGGGGCCCAACCCCCCTTTCCTTTCCCTCTCTCCTCCCCTTCCTTCTCTCCTAATCCAACTAGGGAGGGGGGGGGGAATCCTACTCCCGGTGGGAGTAGGACTCCTCCAGGGCACGCCATAGAGGGCCGGCACTCCCCCTCCTCCACTCCTTTATATACGGGGGAGGGGGGCACCCCGTAGACACACAAGTTGATCTCTTAGCCGTGTGCGGTGCCCCCCTCCACAGATTTCCACCTCGGTCATATCATTGCAATGCTTAGGCGAAGCCCTACGTCGGTAACTTCATCATCACCATCATCACGCCATCATGCTGACGAAGCTCTCCCTCGACACTCAGCTGGATCAAGAGTTCGTGGGACGTCACCGAGCCGAACGTGTGCAGATCGCGGACGTGCCGTACTTTTGGTACTAGGATCGGTCGGATCGTGAAGACGTACGACTACATCAACCGCGTTGTCATAACGCTTCCGCTTACGGTCTATGAGGGTACGTGGACTACACTCTCCCCTCTCGTTGCTATGCATCACCATGATAGATCTTGCGTGTGCGTAGGAATTTTTTTGAAATTACTGCATTCCCTAACAGTGGTATCAGAGCCAGGTCTATGCGTAGATGTTATATGCACGAGTAGAACACAAAGAGTTGTGGGCGATAATAGTCATACTGCTTACCAGCATGTCATACTTTGATTCGGCGATATTGTTGGATGAAGCGGCCCGGACCAACATTACGCGTACGCTTACGAGAGACTAGTTCTACCGACGTGCTTCGCACACAGGTGGCTGGCGAGTGTCAGTTTCTCCAACTTTAGTTGAATCGAGTGTGACTATGCCCAGTCCTTGTTGAAGGTTAAAACAACACACTTGACGAAAAATCATTGTGGTTTTGATGCGTAGGTAAGAATGGTTCTTGCTCAGCCCATAGCAGTCACGTAAAACTTGCAACAACAAAGTAGAGGACGTCTAACTTGTTTTTGCAGGTCATGTTGTGATGTGATATGGTCAAAACATGATGCTAAATTTTATTGTATGAGATGATCATGTTTTGCAACAGAGCTATCGGCAATTGGCAGGAGCCATATAGTTGTCACTTTATTGTATGAAATGCAATCACCATGTTATTGCTTTACTTTATCACTAAGCGGTAGCGATAGTCGTAGAAGCAATAGTTGGCGAGACGACAACGATGCTTCGATGGAGATCAAGGTGTCAAGCCGGTGACGATGGTGATCATGACGGTGCTTTGGAGATGGAGATCAAAGGCACAAGATGATGATGGCCATATCATATCACTTATATTGATTGCATGTGATGTTTATCCTGTATGCATCTTATTTTGCTTAGTTTGATGGTAGCATTATAAGATGATCTCTCACTAAATTTCAAGGTATAAGTGTTCTCCCTTAGTATGCACCGTTACTACAGTTCGTCGTGCCGAGACACCACGTGATGATCGGGTGTGATAAGCTCTACGTTCACATACAACGGGTGCAAGCCGGTTTTGCACATGCAGAATACTCAGGTTAAACTTGACGAGCCTAGCATAGGCAGATATGGCCTCGGAACACTGAGACCGAAAGGTCGAGTGTGAATCATATAGTAGATATGATCAACATAGTGATGTTCACCATTGAAACCTACTCCATCTCAGGTGATGATCGGACATGGTTTAGTTGATATGGATCACGTGATCACTTAGATGATTAGAGGGATGTCTATCTAAGTGGGAGTTCTTAAGTAATATGATTACTTGAACTTTAATATATCATGAACTTAGTACTTGATAGTATTTTGCATGTCTATGTTGTTGTAGATAGATGGCCTGTGCTGTTGTTCCATTTAATTTTAATGCGTTCCTAGAGAAATCTAAGTTGAAAGATGATGGTAGCAATTACACGGACTGAGTCTGTAACCTAAGGATTATCCTCATTGCTGCACAGAAGAATTATGTCCTGGAAGCACCGCTGGGTGCCAAACCCGCTCCAGGAGCAACGCCAGATGTTATGAACGTCTGGCAGAGCAAAGCTGATGACTACTCGATAGTTCAGTGTGCCATGCTTTACGGCTTAGAACCGGGACTTCAGCGATGTTTTGAACGTCATGGTGCATATGAGATGTTCCAGGAGTTGAAGTTAATATTTCAAGCAAATGCCCGGATTGAGAGATATGAAGTCTCCAATAAGTTCTAGAGTTACAAAATGGAGGAGAATAGATCTGTCAGTGAATATATACTCAGAATGTCTGGGTACCACAATCACTTGACTCAGCTGGGAGTTAGTCTTTCAGTTGATAGTGTCATCGATAGAGTTCTTCAATCACTGCCACCAAGCTACAAGAGATTCGTGATGAACTATAATATGCAAGGGATGGATAAGACGATTCCCAAGCTCTTCGCAATGCTGAAAGCTACAGAGGTAGAAATCAAGAAGGAGCATCAAGTGTTGATGGTCAACAAGACCACCAGTTTCAAGAAAAATGGTAAAGAGAAGAAGGGGAACTTCAAGAAGAACGGCAAACAAGTTGCTGCTCAAGTGAAGAAGCCCAAGTCTGGACCTAAGCCTGAGACTGGGTGCTTCTACTGCAAAGGGACTGGTCACTGGAAGCGGAACTGCCCCAAGTATTTGGCAGAGAAGAAGGATGGCAAAGTGAAAGGTATATTTGATATACATGTTATTGATGTGTACCTTACTAATGCTCGCAGTAGCGCCTGGGTATTTGATACTGGTTCTGTTGCTAAAATTTGCAACTCGAAATAGGGGCTATGGATTAAGCGAAGATCAGCTAAGGACGAGGTGACGATGCACGTGGGAAATGGTTCCAAAGTCGATGTGATCGCCGTTGGCACGCTACCTCTACATCTACCTTCAGGATTAGTTTTAGACCTGAATAATTGTTATTTGGTGCGAGTGTTAAGCATGAACATTATATCTGGATCTTGTTGGATGCGAGACGGTTATTCATTTCAATCAGAGAATAATGATTGTTCTATTTATATGAATAATATGTTTTATGGTCATGCACCCTTGATGAGTGGTCTATTTTTACTAAATCTTGATAGTAGTGATACACATGTTCATAGTATTGAAGCCAAAAGATATAAGTTTAATAATGATAGTGCAACTTATTTGTGGCACTGCCGTTTAGGTCATATTGGTGTAAAGCGCATGAAGAAACTCCATTCTGATGGGCTTTTGAAATCACTTGATTATGAATCACTTGATGCTTGCGAACCATGCCTCATGGGCAAGATGACTAGACTCCGTTCTCCGGAACAATGGAGCGAGCAACAGACTTGTTGGAAATAATACATAGTGATGTATGCGGTCCGATGAGTGTTGATGCTCGCGGCGGGTATCATTATTTTCTTACCTTCACAGATGATTTGGGCAGATATGGGTATATCTACTTAATGAAACATAAGTCTGAAACATTTGAGTAGTTCAAAGAATTTCAGAGTGAAGTGGAAAATTATCGTAACAAGAAAATAAAGTTTCTACGATCTGATCGTGGAGGATAATATTTGAGTTATGAGTTTGGTCTTCATTTGAAACAATGCGGAATAGTCTCGCAACTCACGCCACCCGGAACACCAGAGCGTAATGGTGTGTCCGAACGTCATAATCGTACTTTATTAGATATGTTGCGATCTATGATGTCTCTCACTGATTTACCGCTATCGTTTTGGGGTTATGCTTTAGAGACGGCTTCATTCACATTAAATAGGGCACCATCTAAATCCATTGAGACGACACCATATGAACTGTGGTTTGGCAAGAAACCCAAGTTGTCGTTTCTTAAAGTTTGGGGCTGCGATGCTTATGTGAAAAAACTTTAACCTGATAAGCTCGAACCCAAATCGGAGAAATGTGTCTTCATAGTATACCCAAAGGAGACTGCTGGGTACACCTTCTATCACAGATCCGAAGGCAAAATTTTCATTGCTAAGAATGGATCCTTTCTAGAGAAGGAGTTTCTCTCGAAAGAAGTGAGTGGGAGGAAAGTAGAACTTGACGAGGTAATTGTACTTACTCCCTTATTGGAAAGTAGTTCATCACAGAAATTAGTTCTAGTGATTCCTACACCAGTAAGTGAGGAAGCTAATGATGATGATCGTGAAACTTCTGATCAAGTTACTACCGAACCTCGTAGGTCAACCAGAGTAAGATCCGCACCAGAGTGGTACGGTAATCCTGTTCTGGAAGTCATGTTACTTGACCATGACGAACCTACGAACTATGAGGAAGCGATGATGAGCCCAGATTCCGCAAAATGGCTTGAGGCCATGAAATCTGAGATGGGATCCATGTATGAGAACAAAGTGTGGACTTTGGTTGACTTGCCCGATGATCGGCAAGCCATAGAGAATAAATGGATCTTCAAGAAGAAGACTGATGCTGACGGTAATGTTACTATCTACAAAGCTTGACTTGTTGCGAAAGGTTTTCGACAAGTTCAAGGAGTTGACTACGATGAGACCTTCTCACCCATAGCGATGCTTAAGTCTGTCCAAATCATGTTAGCAATTGCCGCATTTTATGATTATGGAATTTGGCAAATGGATGTCAAAACTGCATTCCTTAATGGATATCTTAAAGAAGAGTTGTATATGATGCAACCAGAAGGTTTTGTTGATCCAAGCGGTGCTAGCAAAGTGTGCAAGCTCCAATGATCCATTTATGGACTGGTGCAAGCCTCTTGGAGTTGGAATATACGCTTTGATAGTGTGATCAAAGCATATGGTTTTATACAGACTTTTGGAGAAGCCTGTATTTACAAGAAAGTGAGTGGGAGCTCTGTAGCATTTCTGATATTATATGTGGATGACATATTGTTGATCGGAAATGATACTGAATTTCTGAATAGCATAAAAGGATACTTGAATAAGAATTTTTCAATGAAAGACCTCAGTGAAGCTGCTTATATATTGGGCATCAAGATCTATAGAGATAGATCAACACGCTTAATTGGACTTTCACAAAGCACATACCTTGATAAAGTTTTGAAGAAGTTCAAAGTGGATCAAGCAAAGAAAGGGTTCTTGCCTGTGTTACAAGGTGTGAAGTTGAGTCAGACTCAATGCCCGACCACTGCAGAAGATAGAGAGAAAATGAAAGTCATTCCCTATGCTTCAGCCATAGGTTCTATCATGTATGCAATGCTGTGTACCAGACCTGATGTGTGCCTTGCTATTAGTTTAGCAGGGAGGTACCAAAGTAATCCAGGAGTGGATCACTGGACAACGGTCAAGAATATCCTGAAATACCTGAAAAGGACTAAGGATATGTTTCTCGTTTATGGAGGTGACAAAGAGCTCGTCATAAACGGTTACGTCGATGCAAGCTTTGACACTGTTCCGGATGACTCTAAGTCGCAAACCGGATACGTATTTTTATTGAATGGTGGAGCTGTCAGTTGGTGCAGTTCCAAGCAGAGCGTCGTGGCGGGATCTACGTGTGAAGCGGAGTACATAGCTGCTTCGGAAGCAGCAAATGAAGGAGTCTGGATGAAGGAGTTCATATCCGATCTAGGTGTCATACCTAGTGCATCGGGTCCAATGAAAATCTTTTATGACAATACTGGTGCAATTGCCTTGGCAAAGGAATCCAGATTTCACGAGAGAACCAAGCACATCAAGAGACGCTTCAATTCCATCCGCGACCAAGTCAAGGAGGGAGACATAGAAATTTGCAAACTACATACGGATCTGAATGTTGCAGACCCGTTGACTAAGCCTCTCTCATGAGCAAAACATGATCAGCACCAAGACTCCATGGGTGTTAGAATCATTACAATGTAATCTAGATTATTGACCCTAGTGCAAGTGGGAGACTGAAGGAAATATTCCCTAGAGGCAATAATAAAGTTGTTATTTATATTTCCTTATATCATGATAAATGTTTATTATTCATGCTAGAATTGTATTAACCGGAAACTTAGTACATGTGTGAATACATAGACAAACAGAGTGTCACTAGTATGCCTCTACTTGACTAGCTCGTTAATCAAAGATGGTTAAGTTTCCTAGCCATGGACAAAGAGTTGTCATTTGATAAATGGGATCACATCATTAGAGAATGATGTGATTGACTTGACCCATCCGTTAGCTTAGCACTTTGATCATTTAGTTTATTGCTATTGCTTTCTTCATAACTTATACATGTTCCTATGACTATGAGATCACACAACTCCCGAATACCGGAGGAACATTTAGTGTGCTATCAAACGTCACAACATAACTGGGTGACTATAAAGATGCTCTACAGATGTCTCCGATGGTGTTTGTTGAGTTGGCATAGATCGAGATTAGGATTTGTCACTCTGAGTATCGGAGAGGTATCTCTGGGCCCTCTCGGTAATGCACATCACTATAAGCCTTACAAGCATTGTGACAAATGAGTTAGTTACGGGATGATGCATTACGGAACGAGTAAAGGGACTTGCCGATAACGAGATTGAACTAGGTATGATGATACCGACGATCGAATCTCGGACAAGTAACATACCGATGACAAAGGGAACAACGTATGTTGTTATGCGGTTTGTGAAGGAAATATGCCCTAGAGGCAATAATAAAGTTATTATTTATTTCCTCATATCATTATAAATGTTTATTATTCATGCTAGAATTGTATTAACAGGAAACATAATACATGTGTGAATACATAGGCAAACATAGTGTCACTAGTATGCCTCTACTTGACTAGCTCGTTGATCAAAGATGGTTGAGTTTCCTAGCCATAGACACGAGTTGTCATTTGATTAACGGGACCACATCATTAGGAGAATGATGTGATTGACTTGACCCATTTCGTTAGCTTAGCACTTGATCGTTTAGTTTACTGCTATTGCTTTCTCCATGACTTATACATGTTCCTATGACTATGAGATTATGCAACTCCCGAATACCGGAGGAACACTTTGTGTGCTACCAAACGTCACAACGTAACTGGGTGATTATGAAGGTGCTCTACAGGTGTCTCCGATGGTGTTCGTTGAGTTGGCATAGACCGAGAATTGGATTTGTCACTCCGATTGTCGGAGAGGTATCTCTGGGCCCTCTCGGTAATGCACATCACTATAAGCCTTGCAAGCAATGTGACTAATGAGTTAATTACGGGATGATGCACTACGGAACGAGTAAAGAGACTTGCCGGTAACGATATTGAAGCTAGGTATTGAGATACCGACGATCGAATCTCGGGCAAGTAACATACCGATGACAAAGGGAACAACGTTGCTGTTATGCGGTTTGACCGATAAAGATCTTCGTAGAATATGTAGGAACCAATATGAGCATCCAGGTTCCGCTATTGGTTATTGAACGGAGACGTGTCTCGGTCATGTCTACATAGTTCTCGAACCCGTAGGGTCCGCACGCTTAAAGTTCTGTGACGATCGATATTAAGAGTTTTTGTGTTTTGATGTACCGAAGGTAGTTCGGGGACCCGAATATGATCACGGACATGACGAGGAGTCTCGAAATGGTCGAGACATAAATATCGATATATTGGAAGCCTATATTTGGACATCGGAATGGTTCCGGGTGAAATCGGGATTTTACTGGAGTGCCGGAGGGGTTACCGGAACCCCTCGGGGATTAATGGGCCTTGTTGGGCCCTAGTGGAGAGAGAGAGGGTCCGGCCAAGGCAGGCCGTGCACTCCCTCCCGTTTAGTCCGAATAGGACAAGGAAGGGGGGGTGCCCCTTTTGCCTTTACTCTCTCCCACTCCTTCCTTCCCCCTCCTAGTGGGAGTAGGAAAGGGGAGTCCTACTCCCACTAGGAGGAGGACTCCTCCTCCTGGCGCGCCCTGCTATGGCCGGCCAGCCTCCCCCCTTGCTCCTTTATATACGGGGGCAGGGGGGCACCCCAGAACACACAAGTTGATCATTGATCTCTCTTAGCCGTGTGGGGTGCCCCCTCCACCATAATCCACCTCGGTCATATCGTAGCGGTGCTTAGGCGAAGCCCTGCATCGGTAACTTCATCAACACCGTCACCACGCCGTCGTGCTGACGAAGCTCTTCCCCGAAGCTCTACTGGATCGTGAGTTCTCGGGACGTCACCGAGCTGAACGTGTGCTGAACGCGGAGGTGCCGTACGTTCGGTACCGAGGATCGGTCGATCGTGAAGACGTACGACTACATCAACCGCGTTGTCATAACGCTTCCGCTTACGGTCTACGAGGGTACATGGACGACACTCTCCCCTCTCGTTGCTATGGATCACCATGATCTTGCGTGTGCGTAGGAATTTTTTTGAAATTACTACGTTCCCCAACAGTGGTATCCGAGCCAGGTTTATGTGTTGATGTTATATGCACGAGTAGAACACAAGTGAGTTGTGGGCGATACAAGTCATACTGCTTACCAGCATGTCATACTTTGGTTCGGCGGTATTGTTGGATGAAGCGGCCCGGACCGACATTACGCGGACGCTTACGCGAGACTGGTTCTACAGACGTGCTTTGCACACAGGTGGCTGGCGGGTGTCAGTTTCTCCAACTTTAGTTGAACTGAGTGTGACTACGCCCGATCCTCGTTGAAGGTTAAAACAGCACTAACTTGACGAAATATCGTTGTGGTTTTGATGCGTAGGTAAGAACGGTTCTTGCTCAGCCCGTAGCAGCCACATAAAACTTGCAACAACAAAGTAGAGGACGTCTAACTTGTTTTTGCAGGGCATGTTGTGATGTGATATGGTCAAGGCATGATGCTATATTTTATTGTATGAGATGATCATGTTTTGTAACGGAGTTATCGGCAACTGGCAGGAGCCATATGGTTGTCGCTTTATTGTATGCAATGCAATTGCCCTGTAATCGCTTTACTTTATCACTAAGCGGTAGCGATAGTCGTAGAAGCAATAGTTGGCGAGACGACAACGATGCTACGATGGAGATCAAGGTGTCCCGCCGGTGACGATGGTGATCATGACGGTGCTTTGGAGATGGAGATCAAAGGCACAAGATGATGATGGCCATATCATATCACTTATATTGATTGCATGTGATGTTTATCCTTTATGCATCTTATTCTGCTTTGATTGACGGTAGCATTATAAGATGATCTCTCACTAAAAAATTTCAAGGTACAAGTGTTCTCCCTGAGTATGCACCGTTGTGAAAGTTCGTCGTGTTGAGACACCACGTGATGATCGGGTGTGATAAGCTCAACGTTCTTATACAACGGGTGCAAGCCAGTTTTGCACACGCAGAATACTCGGGTTAAACTTGACGAGCCTAGCATATGCAGATATGGCCTCGGAACACTGAGACCGAAAGGTCGAGCGTGAATCATATAGTAGATATGATCAACATAGTGATGTTCACCATTGAAAACTACTCCATTTCATGTGATGATCGGTCATGGTTTAGTTGATTTGGATCACGTGATCACTTAGATGATTAGAGGGATGTTTATCTAAGTAGGAGTTCTTAAGTAAGATGATTAATTGAACTTAAATTTATCATGAACTTAGTACCTGATAGTATTTTGCTTGTCTATGTTGTTGTAGATAGATGGCCCGTGCTGTTGTTTCGTTGAATTTTAATGCGTTCCTTGAGAAAGCAAAGTTGAAAGATGAAGGTAGCAATTACACGGACTGGGTCCATAACTTGAGGTTTATCCTCAGTGCTGCACATAAGAATTATGTCCTGGAAGCACCGCTGGGTGCCAGGCCTGCTGCAGAGGCAACTGACGACGTTATGAACGTCTGGCAGAGCAAAGCTGATGACTACTTGATAGTTCAGTGTGCCATGCTTTACGGCTTAGAACCGGGACTTCGACGACGTTTTGAACGTCATGGAGCATATGAGATGTTCCAGGAGTTGAAGTTAATATTTCAAGCAAATGCCCGGATTGAGAGATATGAAGTCTCCAATAAGTTCTACAGCTGCAAGATGGAGGAGAATAGTTCTATCAGTGAACATATACTCAAAATGTCTGGGTATAATAATCACTTGATTCAACTGGGAGTTAATCTTCCAGATGATAGTGTCATTGACAGAATTCATCAATCACTGCCACCAAGCTACAAGAGCTTCGTGATGAACTATAATATGCAAGGGATGGATAAGACAATTCCCGAGCTCTTCGCAATGCTAAAGGCTGCGGAGCTAGAAATCAAGAAGGAGCATCAAGTGTTGATGGTCAACAAGACCACCAGTTTCAAGAAAAAGGGTAAAGGGAAGAAGAAGGGGAACTTCAAGAATAACGGCAAACAAGTTGCTGCTCAGGAGAAGAAACCTAAGTCTGGACCTAAGCCTGAGACTGAGTGCTTTTACTGCAAACAGACTGGTCACTGGAAACGGAACTTCCCAAAGTATTTGGCGGATAAGAAGGATGGCAAGGTGAACAAAGGTATATGTGATATACATGTTACTGATGTGTACCTTACTAAAGCTCGTAGTAGCACCTGGGTATTTGATACTGGTTCTGTTGATAATATTTGCAACTCGAAACAGGGATTACGGATTGAGCGAAGATTGGCTAAGGACGAGGTGACGATGCGCGTGGGAAATGGTTCCAAAGTCGATGTGATCGCCGTCGGCACGCTACCTCTACATCTACCTTCGGGATTAATTTTAGACCTGAATAATTGTATTATTTGGTGCCAGCGTTAAGCATGAACATTATATCTGGATCTTGTTTGATGCGAGACGGTTATTCGTTTAAATCTGAGAATAATGGTTGTTCTATTTATATGAGTAACATCTTTTATGGTCATGCACCCTTGAAGAGTGGTCTATTTGTGTTGAATCTCGATAGTAGTAACACACATATTCATAATGTTGAAGCCAAAAGATGCAGAGTTGATAATGATAGTGCAACTTATTTGTGGCACTGCCGTTTGGGTCATATTGGTGTAAAGCGCATGAAGAAACTCCATACTGATGGACTTCTGGAATCACTTGATTATGAATCACTTGGTACTTGCGAACCATGCTTCATGGGCAAGATGACTAAAATGCCGTTCTTCGGAACAATGGAGCGAGCAATAGATTTGTTAGAAATAATACATACTGATGTATGTGGTCCAATGAATATTGAGGCTCGCGGCGGGTATCGTTATTTTCTCACCTTCACAGATGATTTGAGAAGATATGGGTATATCTACTTAATGAAACATAAGTCTGAAACATTTGAAAAGTTCAAAGAATTTCAGAGTGAAGTGGAAAATCATCGTAACAAGAAAATAAAGTTTCTACGATCTGATCGTGGAGGAGAATATTTGAGTTACGAGTTTGGTCTATGTTTGAAACAATGCGGAATAGTTTTGCAACTCACGCCACCCGGAACACCACAACATAATGGTCTGTCCGAATGTCGTAATCGTACTTTACTAGATATGGTGCGATCTATGATGTCTCTTACTGATTTACCGCTATCGTTTTGGGGTTATGCTTTAGAGACGGCTGCATTCACGTTAAATAGGGCACCATCAAAATCCGTTGAGACGACGCCTTATGAACTGTGGTTTGGCAAGAAACCAAAGTTGTCGTTTCTTAAAGTTTGGGGCTGCGATGTGATAACCCACAAGTATAGGGGATCTATCGTAGTCCTTTCGATAAGTAAGAGTGTCGAACCCAACAAGGAGCAGAAGGAAATGATAAGCGGTTTTCAGCAAGGTATTCTCTGCAAGCACTGAAATTATCGGTAACAGATAGTTTTGTGATAAGATAATTTGTAACGGGTAACAAGTAACAAGTGCAAATAAAGTGCAGCAAGATGGCCCAATCCTTTTTGTAGCAAAGGACAAGCCTGGACAATTTCTTATATGAAGGAAAATGCTCCCGAGGACACATGGGAATTATCGTCAAGCTAGTTTTCATCACGTTCATATGATTCGCGTTCGGTACTTTGATAATTTGATATGTGGGTGGACCGGTGCTTGGGTGCTGTCCTTACTTGGACAAGCATCCCACTTATGATTAACTCGTATTGCAAGCATCCGTTGAGGGAGTCCTGGATTAGGGGGTCCTCGGACAGCCGGACTGTTGGACTATGAAGACACAAGATTGAAGAATCCGTCCCGTGTCCGGATGGGACTCTCCTTGGCGTGGAAGGCAAGCTTGGCAAAACGGATATGTAGATCTCCTTCCTTATAACCGACTCTGTGTAACCCTAGCCCCCTCCGGTGTCTATATAAACCGGAGGGTTTAGTCCGTAGGACAACAACAATCATACCATAGGCTAGCTTCTAGGGCTTAGCCTCTACGATCTCGTGGTAGATCAACTCTTGTAATACTCATATTATCAAGATCAATCAAGCAATAAGTAGGGTATTACCTCCATCGAGAGGGCCCGAACCTGGGTAAACATCGTGTCCCCCGCCTCCTGTTACCATCCGCCTTAGACGCACAGTTCGGGACCCCCTACCCGAGATCCACCGGTTTTGGCACCGACATTGGTGCTTTCATTGAGAGTTCCACTGTGCCGTTGCGATAAAGGCTTGATGGCTCCTTCGATCATCGCCAACGATGCGATCCAGGGTGAGGTTTTCCTCCCCGGACAAATCTTCGTATTCGGCAGCTTCGTACTGCGGGCCAACTCGCTTGGCCATCTGGAGCAGATAGAGAGCTACGCCCCTGGCCGTCAGGTCAGGTTTTGAAATTTAAACTACACTGCCGACATCCGCGGAGACTTGATCTTTGACGGATTCGAGCCCATGTCAGGTGCGCCACACAGTCACGACGAGCACGACTTAGCTCTGCCGCCGGACGGTGTTCGGGAGATCACACCTATGGCTACTCCGGCCCTAGATCCGGAGTCGATTGCGCCGTCCGAGGACGGGTGGATGGACCCCGCCTCGGAGGTCACACACTCAATGGCGATAGAGCCGAATACTGTCTTCACCTCCTATGAGACCTGTGTCGCCGGATCCTCGGATTCATCCCCGGCCACAGGCCCCGAACCGCCTGCGTCCATGCCTATCGAATCTGATTGGGCGCCGATCATGGAGTTTACCTCCGCGGATATCTTTTAGCACTCGCCTTTTGGCGATGTGCTAAATGTTGGGGAACGTAGTAATTTCAAAATTTTCCTACGCACACGCAAGATCATGGTGATGCATAGCAACGAGAGGGGAGAGTGTTGTCCACGTACCCTCGTAGACCGAAAGCGGAAGCGTTAACACAACGCGGTTGATGTAGTCGTACGTCTTCACGATCCAACCGATCAAGTACCGAACGTACGGCACCTCCGACTTCAGCACACGTTCAGCTCGATGACGTCCCTCGAACTCCGATCCAGCCGAGTGTTGAGGGAGAGTTTCGTCCGCACGACGGCGTGGTGACGATGATGATGTTCTACCGACGCAGGGCTTCGCCTAAGCACCGCTACGATATTATCGAGGTGTAATGTGGTGGAGGGGGGCACCGCACACGGCTAAGAGATCAATAGATCAATTGTTGTGTCTATGGGGTGCCCCCTGCCCCCGTATATAAAGGAGCAAGGGGGAGGCCAGCCGGCCCTTGTTGGCGCGCCAGGAGGAGGAGTCCCTACGAAGATCTTTATCGGTCAGACCGCATAACAACATACGTTGTTCCCTTTGTCATCGGTATGTTACTTGCCTGAGATTCGATCGTCGGTATCTCAATACCTAGTTCAATCTCGTTACCGGAAAGTCTCTTTACTCGTTCCGTAATACATCATCTTGCAACAAACTCTTTAGTTGCAATGCTTGCAAGGCTTAAGTGATGTGCATTACCGAGAGGGCCCAGAGATACCTCTCCGACAATCGGAGTGACAAATCCTAATCTCGAAATACGCCAACCCAACAAGTACCTTCGGAGACACCTGTAGAGCACCTTTATAATCACCCAGTTACGTTGTGATGTTTGGTAGCACACAAAGTGCTCCTCCGGTAAACGGGAGTTGCATATTCTCATAGTCATAGGAACATGTATAAGTCATGAAGAAAGCAATAGCAACATACTAAACGATCAAGTGCTAAGCTACCGGAATGGGTCAAGTCAATCACATCATTCTCCTAATAATGTGATCCCGTTAATCAAATGACAACTCATGTCTATGGCTAGGAAACATAACCATCTTTGATCAACGAGCTAGTCAAGTAGAGGCATACTAGTGACACTCTGTTTGTCTATGTATTCACACATGTATTACGTTTCCGGTTAATACAATTCTAGCATGAATAATAAACATTTATCATGAAATAAGGAAATAAATAATAACTTTATTATTGCCTCTAGGGCATATTTCCTTCAGTCTCCCACTTGCACTAGAGTCAATAATCTAGATTACACAGTAATGATTCTTACACCCATGGAGCCTTGGTGCTGATCATGTTTTGCTCGTGGAAGAGGCTTAGTCAACGGGTCAGCAACATTCAGATCCGTATGTATCTTGCAAATTTCTATGTCTCCCACCTGGACTAAATCCCGGATGGAAT
Organism: Triticum aestivum; assembly: GCF_018294505.1. Classification (NCBI taxonomy): domain Eukaryota; kingdom Viridiplantae; phylum Streptophyta; class Magnoliopsida; order Poales; family Poaceae; genus Triticum; species Triticum aestivum. Next base: position 443,002,422 of record NC_057811.1, on the reverse strand, counting down.
TGAAGTGTCTTTTGATGTGCTTGGTTCTCTTGTGAAATCTGGATTCCTTTGCTAATGAAATTGCACCAGTATTGTCACAAAAGATTTTCATTGGATCCGATGCACTAGGTATGACACCTAGATCGGATATGAACTCCTTCATCCAGACCCCTTCATTTGCTGCTTCCGAAGCAGCTATGTACTCCGCTACACACGTAGATCCCGCCACGACGCTTTGTTTAGAACTGCACCAACTGACAGCTCCACCGTTCAATGTAAACACGTATCCGGTTTGCGATTTAGAATCGTCCGGATCATTGTCAAAGCTTGCATCGACGTAACCATTTACGATGAGCTCTTTGTCACCTCCATAAACGAGAAACATATCCTTAGTCCTTTTCAGGTATTTCAGGATGTTCTTGACCGCTGTCCAGTGATCCACTCCTGGATTACTTTGGTACCTTCCTGCTAGACTTATAGCAAGGCATACATCAGGTCTGGTACACAACATTGCATACATGATAGAGCCAATGGCTGAAGCATAGGGAACATCTTTCATCTTCTCTCTATCTTCTGCAGTGGTCAGGCATTGAGTCTTACTCAATTTCACACCTTGTAATACAGGCAAGAACCCTTTCTTTGCTTGATCCATTTTGAACTTTTTCAAAACTTTGTCAAGGTATGTGCTTTGTGAAAGTCCAATTAAGCGTCTTGATCTATCTCTATAAATATTGATGCCCAATATATACGCAGCTTCACCGAGGTCTTTCATTGAAAAACTCTTATTCAAGTATCCCTTTATGCTATCGAGAAATTCTATATCATTTCCAATCAGCAATATGTCATCCGCATATAATATCAGAAATGCTACAGAGCTCCCACTCACTTTCTTGTAAATACAGGCTTCTCCAAAAGTCTGTATAAAACCAAATGCTTTGATCACACTATCAAAGCGTTTATTCCAACTCCGAGAGGCTTGCACCAGTCCATAAATGGATCGCTGGAGCTTGCACACTTTGTTAGCTTCCTTTGGATCGACAAAACCTTCCGGTTGCATCATATACAACTCTTCTTCCAAAAATCCATTCAGGAATGCAGTTTTGACATCCATTTGCCAAATTTCATAATCATAAAATGCGGAAATTGCTAACATGATTCGGACAGACTTAAGCATCGCTATGGGTGAGAAGGTCTCATCGTAGTCAATCCCTTGAACTTGTCGAAAACCTTTCGCAACAAGTCGAGCTTTATAGACAGTAACATTACCGTCAGCGTCAGTCTTCTTCTTGAAGATCCATTTATTTTCAATGGCTTGCCGATCATCGGGCAAGTCAACCAAAGTCCATACTTTGTTCTCATACATGGATCCCATCTCGGATTTCATGGCCTAAAGCCATTTTGTGGAATCTGGGCTCACCATCGCTTCTTCATAGTTCGTAGGTTCGTCATGGTCTAGTAACATAACCTCCAGAACAGGATTACCGTACCACTCTGGTGCGGATCTTACTCTGGTTGATCTACGAGGTTCAGTAATAACTTGATCTGAAGTTTCATGATCATCATCATTAACTTCCTCACTAATTGGCGTAGGTGTCACAGAAACTGGTTTCTGTGATGAACTACTTTCCAATAAGGGAGCAGGTACAGTTACCTCATCAAGTTCTACTTTCCTCCCACTCACTTCTTTCGAGAGAAACTCCTTCTCCAGAAAATTTCCGAATTTAGCAACAAAAGTTTTGCCTTCGGATCTGTGATAGAAGGTGTACCCAATAGTCTCCTTTGGGTATCCTATGAAGACACATTTCTCCGATTTGGGTTCGAGCTTATCAGGTTGAAGTTTCTTCACATAAGCATCGCAGCCCCAAACTTTAAGAAACGACAACTTTGGTTTCTTGCCAAACCGCAGTTCATAAGACGTCGTCTCAACGGATTTTGATGGTGCCCTATTTAACATGAATGCAGCCGTCTCTAAAGCATAACCCCAAAACGATAGCGGTAAATCAGTAAGAGACATCATAGATCGCACCATATCTAGTAAAGTACGATTACGACGTTCGGACACACCATTTCGTTGTGGTGTTCTGGGTGGCGTGAGTTGCGAAACTATTCCGCATTGTTTCAAATGTAGACCAAACTCGTAACTCAAATATTCTCCTCCACGATCTGATCGTAGAAATTTTATTTTCTTGTTACGATGATTTTCAACTTCACTCTGAAATTCTTTGAACCTTTCAAATGTTTCAGACTTATGTTTCATTAAGTAGATATACCCATATCTGCTCAAATCATCTGTGAAGGTGAGAAAATAACGATATCCGCCGCGAGCCTCAATATTCATCGGACCACATACATTTGTATGTATGATTTCCAACAAATCTGTTGCTCTCTCCATAGTTCCGGAGAACGGTGCTTTAGTCATCTTGCCCATGAGGCACGGTTCGCAAGTACCAGGTGATTCATAATCAAGTGGTTCCAAAAGTCCATCAGAATGGAGTTTTTCATGCGCTTTACACCGATATGACCTAAACGGCAGTGCCACAAATAAGTTGCACTATCATTATTAACTCTGCATCTTTTGGTTTCAATATTATGAATATATGTATCACTACTATCGAGATTCAACAAAAATAGACCACTCTTCAAGGGTGCATGACCATAAAAGATATTACTCATATAAATAGAACAACCATTATTCTCTGATTTAAATGAATAACCGTCTCGCATCAAACAAGATCCAGATATAATGTTCATGCTTAACGCTGGCACCAAATAACAATTATTTAGGTCTAAAACTAATCCCGAAGGTAGATGTAGAGGTAGCGTGCCGACCGCGATCAAATCGACTTTGGAACCATTTCCCACGCGCATCATCACCTCGTCCTTAGCCAATCTTCGCTTAATCCGTAGCCCCTGTTTCGAGTTGCAAATATTAGCAACAGAACCAGTATCAAATACCCAGGTGCTACTGCGAGCATTAGTAAGGTACACATCAATAACATGTATATCACATATACCTTTGTTCACCTTGCCATCCTTCTTATCCGCCAAATACTTGGGGCAGTTCCGCTTCCAGTGACCAGTCTTCTTGCAGTAGAAGCACTCAGTCTCAGGCTTAGGTCCAGACTTGGGTTTCTTCTCCTGAACAACAAATTGCTTGCTGTTGTTCTTGAAGTTCCCCTTCTTCTTCCCTTTGCCCTTTTTCTTGAAACTAGTGGTCTTATTGACCATCAACACTTGATGCTCCTTTTTGATTTCTACCTCCGCAGCCTTTAGCATTGCAAAGAGCTTGGGAATCGTCTTATTCATCCCTTGCATATTATAGTTCATCACGAAGCTCTTGTAGCTTGGTGGCAGTGATTGAAGAATTCTGTCAATGACGCTATCATCCGGAAGATTAACTCCCAGTTGAATCAAGTGATTGTTATACCCAGACATTTTGAGTATATGCTCACTGACAGAACTATTCTCTTCCATCTTGCAGCTGTAGAACTTATTGGAGACTTCATATCTCTTAATCCGGGCATTTGCTTGAAATATTAACTTCAACTCCTGGAACATCTCATATGCTCCATGACGTTCAAAACGTCGTTGAAGACCCGGTTCTAAGCCGTAAAGCATGGCACACTGAACTATCGAGTAGTCATCAGCTTTGCTCTGCCAGACATTCATAACATCTGGTGTTGCTCCTGCAGCAGGCCTGGCACCCAGCGGTGCTTCCAGGACGTAATTCTTCTGTGCAGCAATGAGGATAATCCTCGAGTTACGGACCCAGTCCGTGTAATTGCTACCATCATCTTTCAACTTTGCTTTCTCAAGGAACGCATTAAAATTCAACGGAACAACAGCACGGGCCATCTATCTACAATTAACATAGACAAGCAAGATACTATCAGGTACTAAGTTCATGATAAATTTAAGTTCAATTAATCATATTACTTAAGAACTCCCACTTAGATAGACATCCCTCTAATCCTCTAAGTGATCACGTGATCCATATCAACTAAACCATGTCCGATCATCACGTGAGATGGAGTAGTTTCAACGGTGAACATCACTATGTTGATCATATCTACTATATGATTCACGCTCGACCTTTCGGTCTCCGTGTTCCGAGGCCATATCTGTTATATGCTAGGCTCGTCAAGTTTAACCTGAGTATTCCGCATGTGCAACTGTTTTGCACCCGTTGTATTTGAACGTAGAGCCTATCACACCCGATCATCACGTGGTGTCTCAGCACGAAGAACTTTCGCAACGGTGCATACTCAGGGAGAACACTTATACTTTGATAATTTAGTGAAGGATCATCTTATAATGCTACCGTCAATCAAAGCAAGATAAGATGCATAAAAGATAAACATCACATGCAATCAATATAAGTGATATGATATGGGCATCATCATCTTGTGCTTGTGATCTCCATCTTCGAAGCACCGTCATGATCACCATCGTCATCGGCGTGACACCTTGATCTCCATCGAAGCATCGTTGTCGTCTCGCCAACTATTGCTTCTACGACTATCGCTACCGCTTAGTGATAAAGTAAAACAATTACATGGCGGTTGCATTGCATACAATAAAGCGACAACCATATGGCTCCTGCCAGTTGCCGATAACTCGGTTACAAAACATGATCATCTCATACAATAAAATTCAGTATCATATCTTGACCATATCACATCACAACATGCCCTGCAAAAACAAGTTAGACGTCCTCTACTTTGTTGTTGCAAGTTTTACGTGGCTGCTACGGGCTTAGCAAGAACCGTTCTTACCTACGCATCAAAACCACAACGATAGTTTGTCAAGTTGGTGCTGTTTTAACCTTCGCAAGGACCGGGCGTAGCCACACTCGGTTCAACTAAAGTGAGAGAGACAGACACCCGCCGGTCACCTTTAAGCAACGAGTGCTCGCAATGGTGAAACCAGTCTCGCGTAAGCGTACGCGTAATGTTGGTCCGGGCCGCTTCATCTCACAATACCGCCGAACCAAAGTATCACATGCTGGTAAGCAGTATGACTTATATCGCCCACAACTCACTTGTGTTCTACTCGTGCATAACATCAACGCATAAAATCTGGCTCGGATGCCACTGTTGGGGAACGTAGTAATTTCAAAATTTTCCTACGCACACGCAAGATCATGGTGATGCATAGCAACGAGAGGGGAGAGTGTTTTCCACGTACCCTCGTAGACCGAAAGCGGAAGCGTTAACACAACGCGGTTGATGTAGTTGTACGTCTTCACGATCCGACCGATCAAGTACCGAACGTACGGCACCTCCGAGTTCAGCACACGTTCAGCTCGATGACGTCCCTCGAACTCCGATCTAGCCGAGTGTTCAGGGAGAGTTTCGTCAGCACGACGACGTGGTGACGATGATGATGTTCTACCGACGCAGGGCTTCGCGTAAGCACCGCTACGATATTATCGAGGTGTAATATGGTGGAGGGGGGCACCGCACACGGCTAAGAGATCAATAGATCAATTGTTGTGTCTATGGGGGTGCCCCCCTGCCCCCGTATATAAAGGAGCAAGGGGGAGGCCGGCCGGCCCTTGTTGGCGCGCTAGGAGGAGGAGTCCTCCTCCTAGTAGGAGTAGGACTCCCCTCTTTCCTACTCCTACTAGGAGGGGGAAAGGAAGGGGGAGAGGGAGAAGGAAAGGGGGGCACCGCCCCCCCTCTCCTAGTCCAATTCGGACCAGAGGGGGAGGGGGCGCGCGGCCCCTCCTGGCTGCCCCTCTCTCTCTCCACTAAGGCCCATAAGGCCCATTACTTCTCCCGGGGGGGGGGGGGGGGGTTCCGGTAACCCTCCGGCACTCCGGTTTTCTCCGAAATCACCCGGAACATTTCCGGTGTCCGAATATAGTCGTCCAATATATCAATCTTTATGTCTCGACCATTTCGAGACTCCTCGTCATGTCCGTGATCACATCCGGGACTCCGAACAACCTTCGGTACATCAAAACATATAAACTCATAATATAACTGTCATCGTAACTTTAAGCGTGCGGACCCTACGGGTTCGAGAACTATGTAGACATGACCGAGACACGTCTCCGGTCAATAACCAATAGCGGAGCCTGGATGCTCATATTGGCTCCCACATATTCTACGAAGATCTTTATCGGTCAGACCGCATAACAACATACGTTGTTCCCTTTGTCATCGGTATGTTACTTGCCCGAGATTCGATCGTCAGTATCTCAATACCTAGTTCAATCTCGTTACCGGCAAGTCTCTTTACTCGTTCCGTAATACATCATCTTGCAACAAACTCTTTAGTTGCAATGCTTAAGTGATGTGCATTACCGAGAGGGCCCAAAGATACCTCTCCGACAATCGGAGTGACAAATCCTAATCTCGAGATACGCCAACCCAACAAGTACCTTCGGAGACACCTGTAGAGCACCTTTATAATCACCCAGTTACGTTGTGACGTTTGGTAGCACACAAAGTGTTCCTCTGGTAAACGGTAGTTGCATAATCTCATAGTCATAGGATCATGTATAAGTCATGAAGAAAGCAATAGCAACATACTAAACGATCAAGTGCTAAGCTAACGGAATGGGTCAAGTCAATCACATCATTCTCCTAATAATGTGATCCCGTTAATCAAATGACAACTCATGTCTATGGCTAGGAAACATAACCATCTTTGATCAACGAGATAGTCAAGTAGAGGCATACTAGTGACACTCTGTTTGTCTATGTATTCACACATGTATTATGTTTCCGGTTAATACAATTCTAGCATGAATAATAAACATTTATCATGAAATAAGGAAATAAATAATAACTTTATTATTGCCTCTAGGGCATATTTCCTTCACTAAATTCATTAAGGTCTCTCTCCTTGTCAGGAGGCCCTTGGCCGAACTATGTTCGGCTCGAATGGGAGGCGGACGACGAAGAAATTCATTCCCCACCCACCACCCACTTAATAGCCACTGTCGATGACTTAACCGACATGCTCGATTTCGACTCCGAAGACATCGACGGTATGGACGACGATGCAGGAGAAGAACAGGAACCATCGCCCACTGGGCGCTGGATAGCCACTTCATCACACGATATATATATGGTGGATACACCCAAAGAAAACAATGACGAGGAACGGAAGGATGCAGCGAGGGATAGTTCCCTCGAGAAGCAACCAAAGCAACGGCCTAGGCGCCGCTCCAAATCCCGCCTCGGCAAAACAGCAATAACAACGCAAGAAAAAATAATACCCCAGTCGACCCCAGAGGAAACAACGACCACACGGACCCAGCGACAGAGCAGGTTGAACCAGCGGACGGCGAACATAGTACGGAGCCGCTGTCCAATCACGGCGACGCCGAGGATAAAGCTCATCAACCTCTCTCCGGAGAAGAAAATAGTCCGGACGACGATGCACACATCATCCCGGAAAGGCACTTGGAACAAGAGAACCTCCATAGAAGGCTTATTGCCACCACGAGGAGTCTGAAGAAGCAGAAGCAAAGGCTCAAGGCCGCGCAGAATACGCTCAATAGTAGATGGAACAAAGTGCTCGACACTGAAGAAAAGTACGGTGGCAGTCACCACACAAAGAGCTATCCAAAGCGCAAGCTGTTGCCTGAATTCGATGATGAGGCCTTAGAGCCTACACAGCCGAAAAATAAAACGGCCGGCCGGTCGGATCGACCACCTCGTGGCCGCGATAGGGCGGCTAACGAGGCCGCACATAAGTCAGCACACGATTCACGTGAGGACTTGCATCAAAAAGCCGGCGTGACCAGATCCATCTACGGATCTAGGAAGCGCGCTCCAGCGCAGAATCAAAACCGAACACTACAACCGTCAGAACGCCATGACACATCCAAATATAGGGGTGCCGCGCACCCCCTATGTTTCACCGATGACGTGCTGGATCACGAATTTCCAGAGGGATTCAAACCCATGAACATAGAGGCGTACGACGGAACGACAGACCCTAGGGTCTGGATTGAGGACTTCATCCTCCATATCCATATGGCTCGCGGAGACGATCTCCATGCCATCAAGTACTTGCCCCTCAAGCTGAAAGGACCAGCTCGGCACTGGCTTAAGAGCCTCCCCAAAAATTCAATTAGAAGTTGGGAGGAGCTTGAGGATGCTTTTAGGGCTAACTTTCAAGGGACCTATGTCCGACCTTCGGATGCAGACGATTTAAGTCATATAATTCAACAGCCCGGAGAGTCAGCCCGAAAGCTTTGGAACAGATTTCTCACTAAGAAGAACCAAATCGTCGACTGCCCGGACGCCGAAGCCTTAGTAGCCAAACACAGCGTCCGAGACGAATGGCTCGCCAGACACCTCGGCCAAGAAAAACTAAGGACAATGGCAGCCCTAACAAGCCTTATGACCCGCTTTTGCGCGGGCAAAGATAGCTGGCTGGCCCGTAGTAGCACCAGCGACCCAGGCACATCTGAAGTCAGGGATGGCAATGTAAAACCACGACGCAGTAAAAGCAAGCATCGAAATAACAAAGACAGCCCAGACAACACGGCGGTAAACGCCGGATTTAGGGGCTCTCGACCCGGTCAACGAAAAAAGCCTTTCAAAGGCAGCAGAGATGGACCATCCAGCCTAAACAAGATTCTAGACAAATTATGTCAGATTCATGGCACCTCCGATAAACCTGTAAATCACACCCACAGAGAATGTTGGGTCTTCAAGCAGGCTGGCAAGCTAAACGCCCAACACAAGGGGAGGGAGACACCAAGTGAAGATGAGGATGAGCCTCGCCAGCAAAACACTGGGGGACAGAAAAAATTCCCACCAGAGGTCAAACAGTGAACATGATTCACGTAACAAAAAGAAGGAGCAAACACGCACTCCGAGACATATGCGCCGTAGAGCCCGTCACCCCTAAGTTCAACCCTTGGTCGGCCTGCCCGATCACTTTTGATTGTAGGGATCACCCAACTAGTATCCGGCACGGAGGATTGGCCGCCTTGGTGCTAGACCCAATAATCGACGGATACCATCTCACCCAAGTCCTCATGGACGGCGGCAGTAGTCTTAATCTGATATATCAGGACACAGTCCGCAAAATGGGGATAGACCCGACAAGAATCAGCCAAAGCAATACTATCTTTAAAGGAGTAATACCAGGCCCAGAGGCCCGCTGTACGGGCTCTCTAGTACTAGAGGTTGTATTCGGTTCTCCCGACAACTTCCGAAGTGAAAAATTAACCTTCGACATCGCTCCATTCCGCAGCGGCTATCAAGCACTACTCGGAAGAATGGACTTCGCTCGTTTTAATGCAGTACCGCATTACGCTTCTCTTAAGCTTAAGATGCTCGGTCCACGTGGCATCATCATAGTTAGCGGAAACACTGAGCATTCCTTACGCGTGGAAGAACGTGTGGCGGCTTTAGCAGCCAAACACTAAATGGCCTTTCCAACCAGAATAAATGGTCGGTCGTCAAGACCGCGGACACGGCTAGACGAGTCCGGCGCACCACTAGCTGTAACAGCTTAGATAAACCTGAGATTGGTTTGATGGATATACCCCCATAGGCGGTACCAGGGGCTTCCCGCATGTAAAAAGGACTACAGTTTGGCTTTACCTCATTTCGATTGAATTTTAATGAAAATAATCAGTTTTTCGCACGAAGACTTTCATTTAAGTTTTTCTCTTATACAGATGACAATCATGCCACACCCTTCCAGGATACGGCACAACAGAGACACAGGCGCAGACGTGCAGCAGGGCCCCGCTCAAAGGTTTCTTTTTAGATTAAGACCCTGTGTAAACCTTTCTTACTGTCTCTTGTTGCTTGACACCCCCCAGATACCTAACACAACCGTGAGAGATGCTTGCGTTGTTGGCATTTCGCCACGACAGACTAATGCACGTACCTGGAAATTTAGGGTCCATTATCAAGGGCGTTACTCAGCCCGGTACATGTTGTAAAGACCGAACACCTTAGGGAGTGTTCGGCGTCGCGAGTTTGGCCTTATATGCACCAGCTCCAAATCATGTCTTTGGTCAAATGTTGGGTTTGCCCGGCTCCCGCGTTTTGCTACCTTACGTTCCGCTCTATCGGCTAAGGTGGCACCGAGAGAACTACTGTGATTGTTCCATGGTTCATCCGGATGAGCACCTCAGTAGAGAAAGCCGAAAACTGACTGTCATGATAAAGCGCGAGACTGGTCAACCACTCGATGACTTAGCGGAATCTTCGGGATTCCTCCGCTTTAACGAAGGGCCGGTTTTCCCGGTCATGTACGTACGCGCCTCGTACTCGGATGAGCGCGGAAGTACCAGGGGCTATATAGTAGCCCCACTGTCAAACTCGTATGGTTAAGTGAAAGTGTTAAAGCAATATAGTTCGATTGCCTCGTTTGCCGCGCTACCACCTCCTTAATGGACCAAGACGTTGGATCAAGTGTGAACACGCGCTTTTGCGAACACCCCCGCATTATATGCGTGGGGGCTGAAGCCGACGACTGCAAACTTTCAGGTTATATATATATATACATAAACGACCGCACAAGAGGCATAATAATACTTTCAGGCAAAAGTATAAACACAGCTTCTATAATTCAAATAGCATTGTTCTTACAATCGGGATACATGTCACTCGAACATGACACTCTTCGAGCACTGAGCCTCTATCAAACGAGCACCTTCTAGGACTTCTTCAAAATAATGCTCGGCCGAAACCTGGCCTACGGCCAGATTCTGGGTTTCAATAGCGGTGGCCTCCATCTTTGGCCAGTATGTCTTGACACGGGCAAGAGCCATCCGCGCACCCTCTATGCACGCCGACCTCTTTACAGCGTCGATATGCAGCACAGCACCAAGGAATCGTTGCACTAGACCAAAATAACTATTCGGCCTTGGTCCTTCCGGCCAAAGACGATCCACTACAGACCTCATGGCAAGTCCGGACAACCTATGGAGCTCGACCCACTCGGCCATTTGCTCATTTAACAGCAGCGGACGCGCTGGAGCATTGAACTGCGACCAGAACAACTTTTCCACTTCGTGATCCTTTTGATCTTCAAAAAACTTGGTCGCATCAGCAGCACTCGCTGCCAAATCTAAGTACGCGTCTGCAGAACTCCATAATTGATCCAGAAGGGCATACTTAGGATCTCCGAACTTCGTCCGCAACAAAAAGGGCTTCCCAGCCATGATATCTCTGGCTTGACGTAGCTCCTCCTTCGCCGCTCTGATTTTAGAGCGGGTTTCCTTGACTGCTACCATGGCTTTCTCCAGGTCCACCGTCTTCGTTTGACTTTCCCTTTCAAGAAGATCATAACGGTCGGCGGCATCTTTCAACTCAACAGCCATCTTGGCCACTTTCTCTTTGCTCTGGCAATGCGCAGCCTGTTCGGCTCTTAACTCTTCAACCGCCTTTAGGGCGGCCGCATCACTCCTCCTGGCTTGTTCCTTGGCTCGGGCAAGTTCCGCCCGAAGGGTCTCCACGGCGGCAGATCCATCTGCAGTCACAGCATATTATAGATACTAGCATCATGCTCCTCTTAATATATGTTGACCACCGGAGAATACATACCATGTGCCTCGTCAAGCCGCCTGTTTACAAGCACGATGTCGGCATCCGCCACATCAAGTTGCCGCTTCAGTTCGGCAAACTCACCAGTCCGGCTAGCCACCGGACCCTCAGCCGCCTGCACATGAAAGCAGCGCGGTTATTACCTGGGACTATGATCCTTTGTTTGCCGCCTTTTTCGACAGCAACCAGAGTCTCAGGGGCTACTATCTGCATAGGGCACACCTAGCATGTGCGGTACCATAAAAAATATACATATTACTTTGCGTACCTCAAAGCCTCTCAGCAGGCTCATAAAAGCTTCATGCAACCCGCTTTCGGAGGATGAAATCCTCTCAACCACCGTACCCATTAGCGTATGAAGCGCTTCTGAGATAGCCGCTTGCTCCAGAAGATTCATCAGTGCATCTGGTCACGCACCGAACAGTCCCGGACTCTTTCTATTGCTCCCCTTAGGAGCCGAATACTCCGGACTTCGGGAAGCCAAAGGGTTACCTTCTGGCCTTGGTGGATCAGGAGAAATCCTTCGTGACGACACCTCTGGGTCATCCGCCTCATAAGGCGGGGAGGCATGGGGAGGCGTTTCGCTCTCCATCATCTCCGGAAGAAGATCCCCCGAAGACGAACTCTGTCAAGAAGGGCTACGATCCGAACTACAAGACATACGTCTCGGTTATTGTCCTCGGAAATAAAGTAAGATATATTTACTATAAAGTGCTTTTGTTTACTTACAGCTCGGTGGAGGGCTGGTCCCCTTGCGGGCACTGTGCGGTAAGGATGCCCTCCGGGGTAGGGCCCCCTGACAAAGGTTTCTTCCCTCGTTTGGAAACCATTGTTTCGAAGTCTTCAGAGGCGGCCCTCTTCCTTCCTTGGGGAGAGGGAATTTTAGATTCTTCTCCCCGGTTATCCTCCTTCGCGGAGGCACTAATTTCCCCGGTTTGGATGAATAATGAGTGAGGCTCGCTTTCGCCTTCTTTGTTCGTCCCTTTATCTTCCCCTGATGGCGCTTGATAAGGCGCAAGGTGATCCTTTGGGAAGGGGGGCCGAACACCTGATCATCTTCGCCTTTTTTATTCAGTCCTGGTCAAAGACCGACTTTTCAGAATGATGTTGTGATAAATAAAGAGACAGTATGTTCGGCCGAAGAATTACTTACTTGGGTGTCTGGACGATTGCAGTTTAGGCCCGCATCCTCGGTGGTGTCCGGACACTTTATTCGTGATCCGAAGAACAATCTGTACATCTCTTCGAGCGTCAGGCCGAAGAATTGCTGAATGGTTCGCGGTCCTTCCGGGTTGAACTCCCACATACGGAGAGATCGACGTTGGCATGGCAGGACCCGATGAAGTAGCATGACTTGCATTACTTTGACAAGGCTGACATCTTTCTTGAGGAGATCCCGGATGCGACTCTGCAATGTCGGCACGTCATTAGCCGGCCCCCAATCCAGCCCCTTGTTGACCCATGACGCCAGTTGTGGCGGGGGAGGGGGGGGGCGAACGGAAGGCAGGGGTAGCTACCCACTTAGTACTTCGGGGAGCCGTGATGTAAAACCACTCCCGCTGCCATAAGTTGGACATCTCGGGGAAGGATCCCTTTGGCCATGGAGCATCGATGCCTTTGCTTATTATGGCGCCTCCGCACTCTGCGTGTTGCCCATCGATCAACTTCGGCTTCACATTGAAGGTCTTGAGCCATAAGCCAAAGTGTGGGGCGATGCGGAGGAAGGCCTCACACACGACGATAAACGACGAGATGTGAAGGATGGAATCCAGAGCCAGATCATGGAAATCGAGCCCGTAATGGAACATAAGCCCTCTAAAAAAGGGATCAAGACTAAAGCCTAGCCCTCGGAGGAAGTGGGAAACAAATATGACGCTCTCGTTGGGTTCGGGAGTGGGGATGACCTGCCCTTGAGCAGGCAGCCTGTGCGAGATTTCGGCGGTCAAATACCTGGCTTCTCTTAGCTTCTTGATGTCCTCCTCTTTGTCGGAGGAGGCCACCCACCGGCCTTGAAGGTTGGATCCGGACATGATTGAAGGTTTGAAGCGCTTGGCCTCCGCCTTGGGTGCTGGGATTCGAGGTGGGAGAAAGGAAAGATCAAGCGCAAGAAGAAAAGGACAGGCCTTGACCCCTTTATAAAGAGGGTGAATATCAAGCGCCCTCCACACGACCATATGGAACTTGCCTAAAATCGAGGAGTCTTACCAGCGGGCACGATTGGGTTACCCACACTCGTATTGATGAGAATCCCGTGAAAAGAGGGACACGATCTCTGCTTCGACAAGACGTGCCAACAAAGCCGCCTCGCAACACGTGCAGTGGCAGGCTCGGAAAAACCGGTTCGTCATGACCAGATCACGGCAGAACATCACGTTAAGAAAAGCTGTCAGTAGATTAGATTTGTGGAAATATTATTCTCTCTACGGCTGTATGTGGAATTTGTTTTGCAGAGCCGGACACTATCCTTGTGTTCAAAATCTTCTATGGAATATTTGGAGGAGGAACCCGCCTTGCAATGCCGAAGACGATCTGCGCGCCGGACTCATTATCATTGAAGCCTGGTTCAGGGGCTACTGAGGGAGTCCTGGATTAGGGGGGTCCTCGGACAGCCGGACTATATACTTTAGCCGGACTGTTGGACTATGAAGACACAAGATTGAAGACTCCGTCCCGTGTCCGGATGGGACTCTCCTTGGCATGGAAGGCAAGCTTGGCAATACGGATATGTAGATCTCCTCCCTTGTAACCGACTCTGTGTAACCCTAGCCCCCCTCTGGTGTCTATATAAACCGGAGGGTTTAGTCCGTAGGACAACAACAATCATACCATAGGCTAGCTTCTAGGGTTTAGCCTCTACGATCTCGTGGTAGATCAACTCTTGTAATACTCATATCATCAAGATCAATCAAGAAGGAAGTAGGGTATTACCTCCATCGAGAGGGCCGGAACCTGGGTAAACATTGTGTCCCCTGTCGGTGTCAAAACCGGCGGATCTCGGGTAGGGGGTCCCGAACTGTGCGTCTAAGGCGGATGGTAACAGGAGGTGGGGGACACGATGTTTACCCAGGTTGGGGCTCTCTCGATGGAGGTAATACCCTACTTCCTGCTTGATTGATCTTGATGATATGAGTATTACAAGAGTTGATCTACCACGAGATCGTAGAGGCTAAAACCCTTGAAGCTAGCCTATGGTATGATTGTTCTTGTCCTACGGACTAAACCCTCCGGTTTATATAGACACCGGAGGGGGCTAGGGTTACACAGAGTCGGTTACAAGGGAGGAGATCCACATATCCGTATTGCCAAGCTTGCCTTCCACGCCAAGGTGAGTCCCATCCGGACACGGGACGAAGTCTTGAGTCTTGTATCTTCATAGTCCAACAGTCCGGCCAAAGGATATAGTCCGGCCGTCCGAGGACCCCCTAATCCAGGACTCCCTCAGTAGCCCCTGAACCAGGCTTCAATGACGATGAGTCCGGCGTGCAGAATGTCTTCGGCATTGCAAGGCGGGTTCCTCCTCCGAATACTCCACAGAAGTTTTTGAACACAAGGATAGTGTCCGGCTCTGCAAAACAAATTCCACATACCACCGTAGAGAGAATAATATTTCCACAAATTGAATCTGCTGACACATTCTGTAGCATGACATCATACTATGGCCCGGTCATTATTCGAACCATTTTTTTCAACCAGCCACTGCACATATCGCGAGGCGGTTTTCTTGGCATGTCTTGTCGAAGCAGAGATCGTGTCCCCTCATCACGGGATTCTCATCAATACGAGTGTGGGTAACCCAACCGCGCCATCAATTACAACCCTTGGGGAATAAGCGGTTTTACCAGGCAAGTGAGGAGGCACAGAATACCTGCTGCCTTTATAAGGGGATAAGAACGCCCATTTGTACCCACGCTTTCTTCTTCCCGATCCATTCCCTTTCGCTCGAGCTCCAATGCCCAAGCGTTTATCCTTTCTGCCCACAAAAGGCCTTCTGAAAATGTCCAGATCCGGAGCAGGAGGCAAGTGGATGGCCTCTACCATCCGGGAGAAGGATATCAAAAAGCTTCGGGGGGCCGGGTATCTGGCCAAGAGAATCAGCCACCGTCTCCCGACGGCGGGACAGATCGTCCCTACTCCGGAGCCCCACGAGAGAGTTGTATTCCTCCCTCACTTTGTCCGCGGGCTAGGGTTTCCCCTCCACCCGTTCGTTCGCGGCATCATGTATTATTATGGGATCGATCTTCACGATTTGTCCCATAATTCCTTCCTCAACATCTCGACATTCATTGTCGTGTGCGAGGCTTTTCTTCGCATCTCGCCACACTTCGGCTTATGGCTGAAGGTTTTTAATGTGAAGCCCAAGGTAGTGGGCGGCGAGCACGCCGAGTGCGGGGCCGCTATGGTGAGAAAGATTCCCAACGTCATATGGCTAACAAGAACCTTTAATGATTCTGTCAAGGAGTGGCAGCAGCAGTGGTTTTATATCACTGAGCCGCGCGGCACGGAATGAGCCGCCTCTCCCGAGTTTCAATCCGGTGCCCCCTGCGGCTTACATCCTGGGTCAAGAAAGGCCTGGACTGGTCCTCGTCCGACGAACTGTCGGTGCTCCAGACGCGCGTTAAAGATATGGGAGACAAGAACATTGAACTTATCAATGTAGTCCAGGTGATGTTAGTTCGCCGGATCCTGCCTTGTCAACACCGGGCTTGCAATCTATGGGAATTCGATCCGGCCAGGCACCAAACCTTGCGAGAGCTTTTCGGCTCCTCGCACAAGGACATTTGGAAGGTGCTTTTCATGTCCAGCAAATCATGGCCGGACTCCGCCGAGGACCGCGGGTACCAACTGTCCCGCCCTGCAAGTTCGGTAAGTCATCATACTTTTTTATCCGCATAACCCAAAGGAAGTGCTTAATGTGTTTTCTACAACTCTCCTAGGGCTGGGCGAAGAAGGCAGAGCGGATCCATTGTCCGGCCCCGCTGCCCGAAGAACTGGTCATCCCACTTCTAACGAAGATGTTGGTCCCAGCGCCTTACAAGGTGCTGAAGAAGACGGCCGAGAAGGAGGCCAAAAAGACCCGGGGCGGCCTTCGTCGCCGCGGCACTTCGGACTCAATATCCGAAGGCTCTGATGCCCGTTCCGCCTCCGAAGAGGACGACAAGGAGGAGGAAGATGAATCCCCTACAGGGGGAAGAAGGAAGAGGACGGCCTCCGCACACTTGGAGGCCGAGTCGCCTAAAAGGGGAAAAGATCCTCTTCCGGAGGAGTACACCGCCGCCGACAGCGGCCCGGCGTGGGATCCCAAGGCCCAGCCCCTGGTGAACTCGTAAGTATATACAATCCAAGTACGCTTTATGCGTCCCGACTCATCATGCCATAGTATTTTAACCTAAGCCATATTTTTTGTAGTCCGGCGAGGTCCCGTACCAAACAATCCTCATCAGAGGATTCGCTAAGCTCGGATGATATGGAGAGCGGGACGCCCCCAAAGGCCCCTTCGTCCAAACAGGTGCATAACACCGAGGCTTCGTCCCAGAAGGACCCCGGCCAAGGAGGAGAGGAAAATACCGTGAAGGCGGCGCCTGGAGGTCAAACCTCAGGGGCCGGACACATGGGGGAAAAGATTCCCATGGGAGCTGACGACGGGGGCCATCCTAAGTTTGGCTCCCGGTCAAATGCGATTCCGGAGATCTATACGGCTCCAGAATCAAGCAGGCAGCCTCCCTCGGCTGGAGGAGGCATGCCTATTCCATCGGCGACCTCTGTCCAACTAGAGGTGTCGGATGCTTTATTGGTGGCACTGAAAAGCGCCTCCATCATTGATGAACACCGTGCCCTTATGGGTGCGGTGATTGAGAAGATTCAGTCAGCTGAGAGTGGACTGAACGAAGCCTGTATCAGCCTTATAAGAGGCTTTGAGGTATGTTTTATGAGTTTTCGAAGAGTGTCATAGTATAGATAGTAGCCCCTGATGCACTATTCGATGAAAGAAAGAACCGGACAGAGGATCGAATTTATGTCCGCAGGAAGACTCATTGAATGACATCTATCTCTCTTCTGTTATAAGCAGACGTCTGTAGCGGTTGCTGCTTCTCATACTGCGGAGATCTCCGGACTGAATCAAAGTCTGGAGCGGGCCAAAGAAGAACTTGGCCAATTGAAAATGCAGTTGAGAGATAAACAAGGTATGCACAGGTCTTGTTCGTGTTTATTGCGAATGAATTTTCAGTATGAAATAAGCTTCATGATTTGCGCTAGGGATTGTGACCGAAGTCGAGGCCCTTAAGAAGGCTGTGGCCAAGGCCGAGAAAAAGGCAGCCTTACCCGCCGTGAGGAAATGCGAGACCTTGGAGCAGAGTTTAACGAAGAAAGAATCCAAACTCACCAAGGTGCAGCAGGCCACGAGCGATGCCCGGGGGGAAACCCAAAGTGCCCTGCAGGGGATCCAAGAGGCGAGAAAGATCGCAGCGAGTAAGGCTTTTTCCATATAAAGCAAGTATTTGAGGGGAAAACTATGTTTCTAATTTTGAATCCGGATTTCTCAGGGGTATTTGCCGAGCTACCTCGCAGCATAGCAGATGCCGCCCAATTCTACCGAGCCGAAGAAAGGAACACTGCAGATAAGCTCTTCTGGTCGCAGTATTTGGCGCCAAATTATCCGGTGCCTTTTACCGATCAACTGAAATAGCTGATCGAACTGCATAAGGCGGCGGAACTAGCCATGAAAGATTTGGTTATCCGGCTATATATGGCCTGCCAAGCCGATTCCAAGCAGCTACTTCGGGCTCGTGAAGCGGCTCATAAGCGCTTGCCCTCGACTTGACGTCATCAAGCAGTCGGTCTGTATAGAAGGTGCGCGAATGGCCTTCGCCCGCGCAAAGGTGCATTGGGGGAAGGTAGATGCTGAAAAGCTGATGACCGAAGGACCGCCCGAGGGGAAGGAGCACCGCACGCCCGAATTATATTATGTGGGTGTCCTAAAAGGATCCTACCTTGCAGCGGAGCTATGCACCAAGGACATTATATTTCCATGAATGCCAATCATGTTGTCCTTTGTAATGTTTGAACAAGGTCATTTATTTGTTGCCTGTTATATAAAAGTTTACCCTCCTATGCGGCCGTTTTATATGTTAAACCTGAGAGTTGGCCAGTCGTCGGCTTCTGCCCCCACGTAAGAAGTACGGGGGTGTTCGGGATAAACCTGAGCACTCTTTATCCCAGTTTTGGGTCCTTCGAAGGAGGTGCTCAGCACAACGAACCAGGCAATCGGACTATAGGGCTTTATCACTCTCACTTAGCCATAGGAGCTTTAGTAAGGTAGGCACAGCCCCTGGTGTTCAGAAGACCGTACTAGGGGCTTTATAAGCACCTGATCGGAGGAAAAACCGATCCATCGCACGCTGCATTGGTTATGGAATTATGCGGGAGAAACCCTTAAAGATTTTGTGACCTCTCGAACAGCTGACCAGCTCTCGCCGTATCATGACAGTCAGTTTTCGGCTTTCTCTACTGAGGTGCTCGTCCGGAAGAACCGGGACACAATTGCAGTAGTTCTCCCAGTGCTACCTTAGCCGATATAGCAGAACGTAAGGTACCAAAACATGGGAGCCGGGCAAACCCAACTATTGACCCAAGACATGATTCGGAGCTGATGCATATAATGCTATAGGTTGGGGTGCCGAACTTCCATGAAGGTGTTCGGACTTTACTGCCGTGTTACGGGTAAAACGAAGCCCCTGGCATATTTTAAGGCATATCGCTGTGTACGGATGCCACTTGACCAAAGAATTTCAATAAGAAATAACAGCAAGTAAACGTTATATAAATCCACATGTTGTATTTGAATAGTACGTCTGTGCGTATGTGTACAAGTAATGTGATAAAAAAAGGAATATAATTGTGGAACCTGCTGAGACCAGGGGGGAAGAGGCTGAGTGTGGATCCGTAATATAGCCGGATGGTCATTGCGGGGAATGTCTAAGGATTCCCTTGCGCGTTCAAGCTACCTCCGTATAGCCCGTCCTGGTCGGCGCGAAGGTGAACCTGTGAAGGAAATTTAAAAAATATTTGCGTGCCGAAGAGCGGTTGAGCCGCTGAATGTGGCCTGTCCTGGCCTTTGCCGGAGTGTTTAATTGAGCTCTGGACGAGCCGGGCTATCCTTCCGCGAAGTAGTTCGGAGTCCCTTGACGGTGTCCGGGAGCTTGGACGTCGGTTCGAGATTCGGCTGCAAGGTGCTGCTCGTTGCTTCTGCTGCTAAGGCAATGGTGTATTTGTTGGTGCGGAGGGAAGGTTCAGCCTTGCCATTAACCGTGATGATGCCGTGTGGACCGGGCATCTTGAGCTTATGGTAGGCATAATGTGGCACCGCGTTGAATCGAGCGAACGCGATTCGTCCGAGCAGTGCCTGACAATCACCGCGGAAAGGGACGATTTCGAAGATTAACTCTTCGGTACGGTAATTTTCTGGTGATCCGAAGACTACCTCAAGGGCAATGGAGCCTGTATAGCTGGCTTCCACACCTGGTATAATGCATCTGAAAGTGGCTTTAGTGGGTTTGATCGCCGAATGACCGATGCCCATCTTGCACACTGTGTCCTGGTAAAGCAGATTTAGACTGCTGCCTCCGTCCATAAGGACTCGAGTGAGGTGGAACCCGTCAATTATTGGGTCGAGGACTAGTGCGGCTGGATTGCCCAGATTGGCGTTAACCGGACGATCCATGCGGTTGAAGGTGACCGACCTTAATTTATATTGTGGGACGACTAGTTCCATTGAGTCGGCATCCCTAAGGGTGCATATCCGGTCCGAGTTGGTAATTTGGGTGGTATTTACCACATTCACCGATTGAATATGCGGGGGGAATTTCTTTTGCCCTCCTGTGTTCGGTGATCTGGGATCTTCGTCGCCATCATCGTTTTGAGGCCCCCCTTCTCCGTCTTTGGTGCCTACCCTGCCGGCTTGTTTGAAGCCCCAGCATTCTCTGTTGGTATGGGTAGCTGGCATTCCTGGGGTGCCATGAATTTGGCATTGGCGATCGAGTATGCGGTCCAGACTGGATGGACCCGGATTGTTATTTTTGAGTGGCCCTTTCCGCTGACCGGACTTTGCGCCCCTGAACCCGGCATTGACTGCCATATCTTTGGCGTTTTCACCATATTTGCGGCGCTTGTGTTTGTTGCGTCGTGGTTCGCCGTTGCTATCCCTGGCCTTTGACGTGCTAGGTTTGCTTGCTGTATTGTTACTACGAGCCAACCAGCTATCTTCGCCCGCGCAAAAGCGGGTCATAAGTGTCGTGAGGGCTGCCATGGATTTTGGCTTCTCTTGACCGAGGTGCCGGGCGAGCCACTCGTCACGGATGTTATGTTTAAATGCCGCTAAGGCCTCTGCATCCGGACAGTCGACAATTTGGTTTTTCTTAGTTAGGAACTGGGTCCAGAATTGCCTGGCCGATTCCCCTAGCTGCTGAGTTATATGGCTCAAGTCATCAGCATCTGGTGGTCGCACATAAGTGCCCTGTAAGTTGTCAAGGAATGCATCTTCCAAATCCTCCCAACTGCCAATGGAGTCTGCAGGCAAGCTATTCAGCCAATGCCGAGCTGGTCCTTTGAGTTTTAGTGGGAGGTACTTGATGGCATGTAGATCATCACCGCGGGCCATGTGGATGTGGAGGAGGAAATCCTCGATCCATACCGCGGGATCTGTTGTACCATCATATGATTCAATGTTTACGGGTTAAAAACCCTCTGGGAATTCGTGATCCATTACTTCATCAGTGAAGCATAAGGGGTGTGCGGCGCCTCTGTGCCGGGCTATATCACGACGCAGTTCATACGAGTCTTGTCTGCTTTGTTCGGCCCGGCCGGATTTGCTTTTAGTGTATCCGGTGTGACGATCATCGTCATGTGTTGGGGCGCGACCCCATGATCCGTAGATCGACCTTGCATGTTTTGTTTTGTTTTCCAATACGTCTCGCAGGTCCCGCGTATTGCCCCGGGCCTTGGTATTTTTGTTTGAATGGCGGTGGGGTGCGGGCTGGACTTCGGGCTGATATGCCTCTCTGTCTCGGCCACGAGGTGGCCGATTAGCCGCATCATGCGCTGGTGATGTAGGTTTCAATGCTTCCTCCTCGAGTTGAGGTAGCAAGCTGCGCTTTGGGTAACTCTTGGTTCGGCGCTCGAGTTCGTATTCCTCGGCTGCCAGGACTTCAGTCCATCTATCCGCTAGCAGATCTTGATCAGCTCGAAGCTGTTGTTGCTTTTTCTTCAGGCTGTTTGCTGTGGCTATAAGCCGGCGCTTGAAGCGCTCCTGCTCGACGGGATCCTCAGGCACAATAAATTTTTCATCGCTGAGGCTCACTTCGTCTGCGGAGAGAGGCATGTAATTGTCATCCTCTGATTCTCCGTTTGCTTCCTATTCTGGAGGGCTAGCTTGTTCATCCTCCCGCTCGAGGTCTGGCTGGAGGGAATTGTCGTCGTCTTCGGCACTATCTGGAGTGTTATTGTCTCTTGTGCCGGTATCACTGCTTTTGCTATGGCGGGACTTAGAGCGGCGCCGCTGACGTCGGTGCTTGGATTGCTTCTTGGAGGGATTATCCTCCGTTGTCTTATCGCCATCGCCTTCTTTGGGGGTGTCCACCATGTATATATCATACGATGAGGTGGCAGTCCAGCGCCCTGTGGGCGGTGGTTCTTGTTCGTCTCCTGCATCGTCGTCCATACCGTCGATGTCTTCGGAGCCGAAGTCGAGCATGTCGGTTAAATCGTCAACAGTGGATACTAAAAGGGTGGTGGGTGGGGCGCAAATTTCTTTGTCGTCCGAATCCCATTCTAGCCGGACATAGTTCGGCCAGGGGTCTCCTGACAGGGAGAGAGACTTCAATGAGTTTAGTACGTTGCCAAAAGGCGAGTGCTGAAAGATATCCGCGGAGGTAGACTCCATGATCGGTGCCCAATCGGATTTGATGGGCACGGATGCAGGCAGCTCAGGGTCCATGGCCGGGGACGAATCCAACGGTTCGGCAACACGGATCTCGTAGGAGGTGAAGTCAGTATTCGGCTCTATTGCCACTGAGTGTGCGGCCTCCGTGGCGGGGTCCATCCACCCGTCCTCAGATGGCGCAACTTGTTTCGGATTGAGGGCCGGAGTGGTTGCAGGTGTGATCTCCCGAACACTATCCGACGACAGAGCTAAATCATGCTCGTCGCGATTGTGCGGCGCACCTGACATGGGCTCGAATCCGTCGAAGATCAAGCCTCCGCAGATGTCGGCAGTGTAGTTCAAGTTTCCAAACCTGACCTGATGGCCAGGGCCGTAGCTCTCGATCTGCTCCAGATGGCCAAGCGAGTTGGCCTGCAGGACGAAGCCGCCAAATACGAAGATCTGTCCGGGGAGGAAAACCTCACCCTGGATCACATCGTTGCCGATGATCGAAGGATCCATCAAGCCTTATGGTGACGGCACAGTGGAACTCTCAATGAAAGCACCAATGTCGGTGTCAAAACCGGTGGATCTCGGGTAGGGGGTCCCAAACTGTGCGTCTAAGGCGGATGGTAACAGGAGGCGGGGGACACGATGTTTACCCAGGTTCGGGCCCTCTCGATGGAGGTAATACCCTACTTCCTCCTTGATTGATCTAGATGATATGAGTATTACAAGAGTTGATCTACCACGAGATCGTAGAGGCTAAAACCCTAGAAGCTAGCCTATGGTATGATTGTTCTTGTCCTACGGACTAAACCCTCCGGTTTATATAGACACCGGAGGGGGCTGGGTTACACAGAGTCAGTTACAAGGGAGGAGATCTACATATCCGTATTGCCAAGCTTGCCTTCCACGCCAACATGAGTCCCATCCGGACACGGGACGAAGTCTTGAGTCTTGTATCTTCATATTCCAACAGTCCGGCCAAAGGATATAGTCCGGCCGTCCGAGGACCCCCTAATCCAGGACTCCCTCATCCCCCGCCTCCTGTTACCATCCGCCTTAGACGCACAGTTCGGGACCCCCTACCCGAGATCCGCCGGTTTTGACACCGACATCCGCAACTACAAAAGAAGTATTAAGGTAAACCTAACCATAGCATGAAACATATGGATCCAAATCAGCCCCTTACGAAGCAACGCATAAACTAGGGTTTAAGCTTCTGTCACTCTAGCAACCCATCATCTACTTATTACTTCCCAATGCCTTCCTCTAGGCCCAAACAATGGTGAAGTGTCATGTAGTCGACGTTCACATAACACCACTAGAGGAGAGACAACATACATCTCATCAAAATATCGAACGAATACCAAATTCACATGACTACTAATAGCAAGACTTCTCCCATGTCCTCAGGAACAAATGTAACTACTCACAAATCATATTCATGTTCATAATCAGAGGGGTATTAATATGCATATAGGATCTGAACATACGATCTTCCACCAAATAAACCAACTAGCATCAACTACAAGGAGTAATCAACACTACTAGCAACCTACAGGTACCAATCCCAGACTTGGAGACAAAGATTGGATACAAGAGATGAACTAGGGTTTTAGAGGAGATGGTGCTGGTGAAGATGTTGATGGAGATTGGCCCCCTCCCGATGAGAGGAGCGTTGGTGATGACGATGGTGATGATTTCCCCCTCCCGGAGGGAAGTGTCCCCGGCAGAACAGCTCCGCCAGAGCCCTAGATTGGTTCCGCCAAGGTTCCGCCTCGTGGCGTCGGAGTCTCGTCCCGAAAGCTTGCTTCTGATTTTTTCTCGGACGAAAGACTTCATATAGCAGAAGATGGGCACCGGAGGGCCACCAGGGGGCCCACGAGGCAGGGGGCGCGCCCAGGGGGGTAGGGCGCGCTCCCACCCTCGTGGCTAGGGTGTGGGGCCCCTCTGGTATTTTCTTCGCTCAGTATTTTTTATTATTTCCAAAAATAACTTCCGTGGAGTTTCTGGACTTTTGGAGTTGTGCAGAATAGGTCTCTAATATTTGCTCCTTTTCCAGCCCAGAATTCCAGCTGCTGGCATTCTCCCTCTTTATGTAAACCTTGTAAAATAAGAGAGAATAGGCACAAGTATTGTCACATAATGTGTAATAACAGCCCATAATGCAATAAATATCGATATAAAAGCATGATGCAAAATGGACGTATCAATCCCCCAAGCTTAGACCTCGCTTGTCCTCAAGCGGAAGCCGACAATGATAAATATGTCCACATGTTTAGAGATGGAGGTGTCGATAAAATAAAATACGGACATGAGGGCATCATGATCATTCTTATAACAGCAACACATATGGATATTGTCATATGATTTCTTATGCTTAAGTAATAATCTATTCACAATGCAAAGTATGAATTAGAAACTTCATTGAGAACGAACAAACTATAATCTCAGTCATTGAGGCAATTGCAATTTAGCATAACATCAGAAAGAGTCAATATAAGAGCTTTTCAGCAAGTCCACATACTCAACTATCATTTAGTCTTTCACAATTGCTAACACTCACGCAATACTTGTGGTTAGGGAGTTTTAATCGGACACAGAGAAAGATAGGGGCTTATAGTTTCGCCTCCCAACCTTTTACCTCAAGGGTAAGGTCAACAATAATAGTTCATGCTAACTTACATCCAATTGGATATATATATCAGGATCTTTCCAACACACTGTGCTTGCCAAAGGATAAAATGTAAAAAGGAAAGGTGAGGATCACCATGACCCTTGCATAAGGTAGAAAATAAAAGTAAAAGATAGGCCCTTCGCAGAGGGAAGCAGAGGTTGTCATCCGCTTTCAGGGTTGGATGCACAAAATCTTAATGCGAAAGAAAGTCACTTTATATTGCTACTTGTGATATGGACCTTTATTATGCAGTCCGTCGCTTTTATTTCTTCCACATCACAAGATCGTATAAAGCTTATTTCCTCCACACTAATCAATCATACATATTTAGAGAGAAATTTTTATTGCTTGCACCGATGACAACTTACTTGAAGGATCTTACTCAATCCATGGGTAGATATGGTGGACTCTCATGGTAAAACTGGGTTTAAGGGTATTTCAGAAGCACAAGTAGTATCTCTAGCATGAGGGAGAAAGGCAAACTCAATATGTTGGATGATCCATGACAATATACTTTATCTCAGATATAAGAAAACATCACCCATTACATTGTCTTCCTTGTCCAACATCAACTCTTTAGCATGTCATATTTTAATGAGTGCTCACAATCATAAAAGATGTCTAAGATAGTATATTTATATGTGAAACCTCTCTTTCTTTATTACTTCCTATTAATTGCAACGATGACCAAAACTATGTTTGTCAACTCTCAACAACTTTTAATCATCATACTCTTTATGTGTGAAGTCATTACTCTTCATAAGATCAATATGATCTCTTTATTTCTTTTTATTCTTTCTTTTCTTTTATTCCCTCAAGATCATAGCAAGATAATCAAGCCCTTGACTCAACACTAATCTTTATTATATAGCTCACGGACTCGATTACATAAAGGGATCATAAGGCAAAACTCAAAACTAGATCATACTAAAACTTTGTTCTACTAGATCAAAATATTATCAAAAGGATCGAACTAAGAAAAATGGTAAAGATAGTCGTGTGATGATGATACGATACCGGGGCACCTCCCCCAAGCTTGGCAGTTGCCAAGGGGAGTGCCCATACCCATGTGATTAGATCTCCTTTGCCGGTGAAGAGGGTGGTGGAGTTGTTGATGATGTGGGCTTGTCGTCCATCTTCCAAGGCATAGGCTCACCATCATAGAAGGATGATCGAGTCTCCGGGATCCTCAAATCTGCAGCCAAACTC
This sequence comes from Triticum aestivum, assembly GCF_018294505.1. NCBI lineage: Eukaryota > Viridiplantae > Streptophyta > Magnoliopsida > Poales > Poaceae > Triticum > Triticum aestivum. The sequence continues at coordinate 442,976,102 of NC_057811.1, read as the reverse complement.
ATCCTCTTGAATCTATATTCATACTCACAGTTTTGGTTTTGCAGATCATAGATTTGGGCTTGGAGGTGCTCGATCTTCTCGTGAAGCTTGAAGATGGTCTCCCCAATGTTCTTGGCATCCAGCTTGTGATTGTTGGTGAACTCCGCGATCATCATGTGGTTGGCATTGATTCCGCGTTCCACCATCCCCTGGCACTTGAAAACTTATTGCTCTATTGCTTCGAGCCTCGTCTCTACGCTTCCTGTCCTCCTTGGTCCCTCAACATCGCGGATGTGCAACAACCCATCACGCATCTCAATTGTTTGAGGGTGTTGCAGCACTTCCGCGAGGTAGGGGTTGATGACCTTCTCGAAGAACTTGTCCTTGGGGGCGCTTGGAGACGTCATGGTGATCTAGATTTGTCAGAAAAATAGCTCGAAACAAGAACAGAGGATATTTGCATGATACGGAGGTCAAAACCTTTGGGAGATTATATAATGAATTTTTACTGACCGAAAGAAGTATCATGCAAGAAAACGGAGTCCGGAGAGCACACGAGGTGCCCACGAGGTAGGGGGGCGCGCCCAGGGGGTAGGGCGCGTCTCCCACCCTCGTGGAAGCCTCGTGTCCTTCCCGGACTGCTTCTTATTTTCCTATTTTTTCTAAATATTCCAAAACAGAGAAAATTTGCCATTAGAACTATTTTGGAGTCGGTTTACTTACCGTACCACATACCTATTCCTTTTCGGAGTCTGAAACATTTTGGAAAGTGTCCCTTATGTATTCCTCCGGTGTTACGGTTTCAATAACATTAGTTTCAACATTTACAGGATTACCTGAGATATAATGTTTAATTCTTTGACCGTTCACCACCTTCGGATTTGTGCCTTCAAAGTTGTTGATTTTTATGGCACCGCAACGGTAGACCTCCTCGATAACGTAAGGACCTTCCCATTTAGAGAGAAGCTTTCCTGCAAAAAATCTTAACCGAGAGTTGAATAGCAATACATAATCACCTACATTAAACTCATGCTTTTGTATCCTTTTGTCATTCCATCTTTTAACTTTTTCTTTAAACAACTTGGCATTCTCATAGGCTTGGGTTTTCCATTCATCAAGTGAGCTAATGTCAAATAGCCTCTTCTCACCGGCAAGTTTGAAATCATAACTGAGCTCTTTAATAGCCCAATATGCCTTATGTTCTAGTTCGAGAGGTAAGTGACATGCTTTTCCATAAACCATTTTATACGAAGACATACCCATAGGATTTTTATATGCAGTTCTATAGGCCCATAATGCATCATCAAGTTTCTTGGACCAATTCTTTCTAGATCTATTAACAGTCTTTTGCAAAATTAATTTGAGCTCTCTATTACTCAATTCTACATGACCACTAGACTGTGGGTGATAAGGAGATGCAATTCTATGATTAACAACATACTTAGCAAGCATTTTACGAAAAGCACCATGAATAAAATGTGAACCACCATCAGTCATTAAATATCTAGGGACTCCAAACCTCGGAAAAATAACTTCTTTAAGCATCTTAATAGAAGTGTTATGATCAGCACTACTAGTTGGAATAGCTTCTACCCACTTAGTAACGTAATCAACAACAACTAAAATATGTGTATACCCATTAGAGGAAGGAAAGGGTCCCATGTAATCAAAGCCCCAAACATCAAAAGGTTCAATAACAAGTGAATAATTCTTAGGCATTTCTTGACGTCTACTAATATTACCAATCCTTTGACATTCATCACAAGATAAGACAAACTTACGAGCATCCTTGAAGAGAGTAGGCCAATAAAAACCGGATTGCAATCCCTTATGCGCAGTTCTATCTCCAGCGTGGTGTCCTCCATAAGCTTCGGAGTGACACTTGCGTAGGATCTGTTCCTGTTCATGCTCAGGTATACAACGTCTAATAACACCATCTACTCCTTCTTTATAAAGATGTGGGTCATCCCAGAAGTAATGTCTTAAATCATAGAAAAACTTTTTCTTTTGCTTGTATGTGAAACTAGGTGGTATAAATTTAGCAACAATGTAATTAGCATAATCAGCATACCATGGAGCAGTACGAGAAGTATTTATGACATTCAATTATTCATCAGGAAAGCTATCATCAATAGGTAGTGGGTCATCAAGAACATTTTCTAACCTAGACAAGTTATCTGCAACGGGGTTCTCAGCTCCCTTTCTATCAATAATATGTAAATCAAATTCTTGTAGCAAGAGAACCCATCTAATAAGTCTAGGTTTAGCATCTTTCTTTTCCATAAGATATTTAATAGCAGCATGATCAATATGAATAGTTACTTTAGAATCAACAATATAAGGTCTAAACTTATCACAAGCAAATACAACGGCTAAGAATTCCTTTTCAGTAGTAGCATAATTTCTCTGGGCATTGTCTAGAGTTTTACTCGCATATTGAATAATATTTAATTTCTTATCAACTCTTTGTCCTAGAAGAGCACCTATAGAATAATCGCTAGCATCACACATAATTTCAAAGGGTAAATTCCAATCAGGTGGCTGAACGACAGGTGCAGAGATTAATGCTTTCTTAAGTATTTCAAATGCTTCTACACAATCATCATCAAAGACAAAAGGAATATCTTTTTGTAATAGATCAGTCAGAGGCCGAGAAATTTTCGAGAAGTCCTTAATGAACCTCCTATAAAAACCGGCATGACCAAGGAAACTTCTTATACCTTTGATGTCCTTGGGACACGGCATCTTTTCAATAGCATCAACTTTAGCTTTATCAACTTCAATACCTCTTTCAGAAATTTTATGCCCCAAAACAATGCCTTCATTAACCATAAAGTGGGACTTCTCCCAATTGAAGACAAGATTAGTTTCTTCACATCTCTGCAAAACTCGATCAAGGTTGCTCAAGCAATCATCAAAGGAGGATCCATAAACGGAGAACTCGTCCATGAAAACCTCACATATCTTTTCACCAAAATCAGAGAATATAGCCATCATGCATCTTTGAAAGGTAGCAGGTGCAGTACATAAACCAAAAGGCATACGTCTATAAGCAAAAGTACCGAAGGGCAAGTAAAAGTGGTCTTTGCTTGATCATCAGCTGACACATGTATTTGAGAGAAACCAGAGTAACCATCTAGAAAGCAAAAATGCGTATGTTCGGATAATCTTTCTAGCATTTGATCAATAAAAGGTAGGGGTAATGATCTTTTTTAGTAGCCTTATTTAATTTGCGGAAATCAATTACCATCCTATAACCTGTAATAATTCTTTGCGGAATCAATTCATCTTTATCATTAGGAACGACAGTAATACCTCCCTTCTTAGGGACACAATCACTACTGGAATCAGGATCTTTGCTGTCAGCTATGTCTTTGTCGTCCGCTAGCTGACGGCAAAGACCTTCTTTGCCGCCAGCTCAATAGAAGCTGACGGCAAAGATTTGGCTGACGGCAAAGACCATATTTGCCGCCAGCCAAGTCTTTTCCGTCCGCCAGTAGACGGCATATAGTCTTTGCCGTCCGCTAGCCGACGACAAAGAATGAGGGTGGCCCACTACCGAGAACCACCTAACGGACACTGTCTTTGCCGTACGCTAGTAGACGGCAAAGAAAGTGGCCAAGCTAACGCCCGTTAGCTAGGATCTTTGCCGTCTGCTGGCGGACGGCAAAGAATCATGCCCTAACTAAAATCCATATCGACGCCCGCCCGCGCCCCACATCTGTCCCCTCTCTCTCTCCGCTCGCGCCCGAGCCGCCGCCGCCCCGCACCATCCCGCCCCCATGCCGCCGCCACCCCCGTCACCGCGCCGCGCCAGCAGCCCCGGTGACCCCTTCCCCACCCCGCGCCATCCCCGTCGCGGCGCTGCGTCGCCCCGTGCCCGAGCCGCCGCCGTCGCCCCACGCCACCCACGTCGCCGCGGCACCCCCTCCTCCACCCCGGCGGCCCCGGCGCCCCTCTGCTCCACCATCGCGGCCGCGCCGCCGCTCCCTCCTCCACCCGGCGGCCCCGGCGCCCCTCTGCTCCACCACCGCGGCCTCCCCGCCGCTCCGGCGCCCCCTCCTCCACCCGGCCGCCCGGACGCCCCTCTCCTCCACCACCGCGGCCGCCCCACCCCTCCGACGCCCCCCTCCACCCGGTGAGACCTCTTGTATTTTTTCTGTTTTTCTTTCTGTATTTTAAGTTTAGTTTAGGTTTATTTTAGGTTTGGTTTAGTTTAGGTTTACTTTAGTTTAGGTTTAGAGCATAGATAGCATCTTCTCTACTATAATTGTGTATAATCTCAATTCTCACTAGTAGTCTTATTAGTTAGATCATCTTCTATACTATTATTGATCCACAGTGTTTAGTTATGCATGATCAATTTTTGTACATTATGCTTTTTATGTGTCATTTAAATAATGTAGTGCCAGATTTCTCAACTCATTGGCATATAATGAATTATTATTGTTATATTATTAATAGATGATGGAACAAGAACTATTTCCCTTCAAAGTGAAAAATCTTTCAGTGAAGTAAATATTAGTGCACGAGTTCTTTTGTATACAAGAAAAAAATTGGCATGTCTTGGTAGGTACGTGGCAACCGTATCATCAGAGTTAAACTTTAGAATTAGTATTTGTGATAAATGAATTCAAATGCATTTCCAATAGAAAATGTAATACACATATCTAGTGAACTGTAAACGAAAGTTATCCACAGATTCCTTTGAAGGGGTTGTATAAAAGATTATGAAACTAATAGTGAGAAGAGCAAAAGCTTTCCTCAAATTCCTTTGCATATATTCAAATTCATCAATCAGCAACACTCGAATTAGTTTAATTTGAGAAAACAACAAGGCATGCATATTGCTTATGGAATCTGTCATAAGAGGCAAACTATACCCGTCTTTTCCTTTTCTTTTTTGCGGAAAGGCAAACTATACATTCTGATTTGCATACAAAGTAAATTGATTTTACGACACTACACCCTTAGTTTCTGATTTGAGGTTTGTTTGTTTGCTTGGTGTGTGGCACCTAGAGCCACCTAAAATATGGTGCAACTATGATTTGTTGCCACAAGTATTCCAATGTGATCACACCAGAAGGAACTTTAGGTTTAGTTTTGGTTAAGAAGAAAGATGAAAAAAAGAAGATAAAGAGGAGAAAGAAGAAGTGTATTTTCCCCCTATTTTTAGATTACTATGCTCTTTTTTTCAACATTTTTAGTTTTCTTTCACGTATAAAGAAATCCCTAGTTTTGAAGGGTGCCAATTGCCATTGCCAACTAACCTACCAAATTAACTAACTGTTGTTGATGTTGTTGAGCACAAGTGCATTGCTTTTTTTTCTCAGTTTTCTTTCATGTCTAGAAACTTGGCTCTATGTTTATAGATATGCTTGTAGCTAGATACTAATTGGTCTCTTCTGCTGCTTATTAGAGATGGGGGGAGGCCGTCACCGCAGGCTCCGCTCTGCCACACCAGAGTACGAGGTTGATGCTTTCGAGTTCTTCAGTAGCATACTTGGGACTTCCTCCAAGAGGCAGGTATATAAAAGGAGAGATATCCCCTTCACCCATCTCATTATGATAACTCTGTTGTTTGTTACATCACTCCTTGTCCCAAACTGCAGAGGCTGCCTGACACTTTTATGAACATGCTGGGTGAAGATCCGCGAAATAATGTGAAGCTGCGACAGGCCAGCAGCGGGTTTTGCAAGTTGTGGGACGTGGAGTTGGTGATCAAGGAGGGCCACATGTACCTGTGTCGTGGCTGGGAGAAGTTCTACCGTGCCTACGACCTGTGGCTGGGGTACTTCCTTCTCTTCAGGTACGACGACGACTCCACCATGCTCATCGTGAAGGTGTTCAACACGACTATGTGTCGCATGCGCTACGCTGACGGCGATGATGCCGGTACATTCTTCCTCTTCTTATTCCTCTACATTTGGCTTTGTCTCGCATCGATTGTTAACAGCCATTAATTGTTACATTTGGACAGGCAATGGGAGAAGCAACAGTGACACTGGCTACAACCAAAGCAGCAGCGATTCTGGCTGTAGCAAAAGCAACATCAATTCTGGCTGTAGCAAAAGCAGCAGCGATTCGGGCTGCAGCAAAGACAGCAAGGAGGAGGATCCGGACTGGAGTGGGGAAGAAGAGGAGCAGAGTGGGCATCAGGCTGAGGATGACCTAGCGATGGTGGTGGCTGACCAAGGGCAGGAGATGGTGGTGGCGCACCATGGGCAAGAGATGGTGGTGGCTGAGGATGACCTAGCGATGGTCGTGCCTATCCTGCCTGAAGATGGCCTCACGATGGTGGTGGTGCCTGACAATGACCTCACGCCGGTGGTGGCGCCGGCGATCCCACACCTGGGCGACATGACCACGCCAATTGTGCTAGAAGACTACATCCCACTGCCTCCACCGCCTCGCCGCTCTTGGCGCATCAGGCTGAGGAAGGAGAAGGAGAAGAACAATGAGAACTAAACTATGTCAGGTATGTCAGATCTCCAAAATGATCTACATATAGTTAGCTCTAATATGCTTAGTTACCTATGTTATCTCTAATATGCTTAGTTACATATGTTAGCTCTAATATGCTAAGTTATCTCTACTATGCTTAGTTTCCAATAGGTTAGCTCCAAAATTACATATGTTAGCACAAAATGACCAAGTTTACATAATAAGCTTATAGTCTTCTTCTTCTTCTTCTTCTTCTTCTTCTTCTTCTTCTTCTTCTTCTTCTCCAAAATGACATAAGTTAGCTATAAGTTAGCTCTAATATGCTTAGTTCACTCAAAGATGGCATAATTAGATAGGTTGGCTCCATTTTACCTAAGTTGGCTCTAATATGCTAAGTTATCTCTAATATGCTTAGTTTCCTATACGTTAACTCCAAAATTACTTATGTTAGCACAAAATGACCAAGTTTACATAATAAGCTTAATTATAGTCTTCTTCTTCTTCTTCTTCTTCTTCTTCTTCTTATTCTAGTCTTCTTCTAGTATTCTTCTAGTCTTCTTCTTCTTCTTCTTCATTTTCTTCTAGGTTAGCTCCATTTTACTTAAGTATGCTTACTTCTTATAGTCTTCTTCTTCTTCTTCTTCTTCTTCTTCTTCTTCATTTTCTTCTTCTTTTTCTAACATCTTGTTTATCATTTTGCAGATTTGATTTAATTCACGGAAGCTTGCATGGATGGGGTGCTTCTTTTCCATTTGTGCTTTTATTTTGTATCAATGAACTTGCATGGTTGGAACTTGTTATATGGATGGATAACGATGTAGGATGAACAATGTGAAACTTTTGTAATATGTAAGGATGGAACTATATATGTGTTGGCTATGTATGTATATATGATGAAACTTCTGTGTTGGATATGCTTGTTGTGTATATATGTGAATTGCTGTCTATATCTATGTATATCTATGAATTGCTATCAAATTGAATGAATTAAATTAAAACAGGGCTGTACAGGCTCTTTGCCGTCAGCTAGCTGACAACAAACATGCCACGTGGTAGCTACCTGTGCTTCCTCGGACTGGCATGTTTGAGCACTTTGTCGTCTGCCAGCGGACGGCAAAGACCTTAGCCTCTTTGCCGTCCGCTGGCTGACGGCAAAGCACGCCATTAACCCCTAATGGCTCTCACACCACCTCACTGTCGTCCACGATCTTTGCCGTCTGCTGGCCACCAACAGCGGACGGCACAATCCTTTGCTGTCTGTTTCCAGGAAGCAGACGGCAAAGAAGGCCTTTGCTGGCACGTGTTGGGACGGACAGTTTGCCGTCTGCTGGCGGACGGCAAAGTACTTTGACGTCCGTGATCCATGCCTTTGCCGTCCGCCATGGCGGACGGCAAAGAAGCTGATTCCAGTAGTGAATGGACATGACATACCCACTGACTATCAGCAACGGGATAAATTATACCTGCCTCAAGGAGCTTTAGTATTTCCTTTCTTACCACTTCTTTCATCTCAGGATTCAGCCGTCGTTGATGATCAATAACTGGTTTGGCATCTTTCTCCAAATTTATTTTGTGTTGGCATAGAGTGGGACTAATGCCCTTAAGATCATCAAGAGTATATCCAATAGCAGCACGGTGCTTCTTCAGAGTTTTCAATAATTTCTCTTCTTCATGCTCTGAAAGGTTAGCACTAATAATAACATGATATATCTTCTTTTCATCTAGATAAGCATATTTAAGAGTATCAGGTAATGGTTTAAGTTCAAACACAGGATCACCCTTGGGTGGAGGAGGATCCCCTAGTATTTCAACAGGTAAATTGTGTTTCAGAATGGGTCCTTGTTACTGCATCTATTTCCCTTCTTTCATTCATAAACATATCATTCTCATGGTCTAGCAAATATTGTTCTAAAGGATCACTAGGAGGCACAGCAATAGAAGCAAGACCAATAATTTCATCTTTACTAGGCAATTCTTCATCACGAGGTTGTCTACGAAATTTAGAGAAATTAAACTCATGAGACATATCATCCAAAACAATAGTAACAACATCCTTTTCGCAGTCTATCTTAGCATTAACAGTATTCAAGAAGGGTCTACCAAATATAATGGGACAAAAGCTATCTTGAGGGGAACCAAGAATAAGGAAATCAGCCGGATATTTAGCTTTCCCACACAAGACCTCAACATCTCTAACAATCCCAATTGGTGAAATAGTATCTCTATTGGCAAGCTTAATGGTGACATCAATTTCTTCTAACTCAGTGGGTGCAATATCATGCATAATTTCTTTGTAAAGGAAATAGGTATTGCACTAGCACTAGCACCGATATCGCATAAGCCATGATAACAATGATCTCCTATTTTAACAGAAATAACAGGGATGCCTGCCACAGGTCTATGTTTATCTTTAGCACCAGGTTTAGCAATTCTAGCAGTCTCATCACAGAAGTAAATAACATGCCCATCGATATTATCAGCCAAGAGATCTTTAACAATAGCAATATTAGGTTCAACTTTAACTTGCTCAGGAGGTGTATAAGTTCTAATATTACTTTTACGAACCACAGTTGAAGCTTTAGCATGATCCTTTATCCTAACAGGGAAAGGTGGTTTCTCAACATAAGCAGTAGGAACAATAGGATCATTATAAGTGATAGTCTTTTCTTCAACTTTAATAGGTTCAACTACTTTTACTTCTATGGGAGGATGATATTTAAACCACTTCTCCTTAGGGAGATCAACATGAGCAGCAAAAGATTCACAAAAAGAAGCTACTATCTCAGAGTCAAGTTCATATTTAGTGCTAAATTTACGGAAAACATCGGTATCCATAAAAGATTTAACACAATCAAACTTAGGTGTTATACCAGACTCCTTACCTTCGCCGAGATCCCAATTTTTAGAGTTGCGTTTAATTCTTTCCAATAAATCCCATTTGAATTCAATAGTCTTCATCATAAAAGAGCCAGTACAAGAAGTATCGAGCATGGAGCGATTGTTGTCAGAAAGCCGAGCATAATTTTTTTGAATAATCATCTCTCTTGAAAGCTCATGGTTGGGGCATGAATATAACATTGACTTAAGCCTCCCCCAAGCTTGAGCGATGCTTTCTCCTTCGTGAGGCCAAAAATTATATATATATAATTACGATCACGATGAACAAGATGCATAGGATAAAACTTCTGATGGAATTCCAATTTCAACCGTTTGTAGTCCCATGATCCCATATCATCACATAGCCTATACCATGTCAATGCATCTCCCTTCAAAGATAAAGGGAAGACCTTCTTCTTGATAACATCATCGGGCATACCTGCAAGCTTAAATAATCCACAAACTTCATCCACATAGATTAAGTGTAAATCGGGATGCAATGTTCCATCTCCTGCAAAAGGATTAGCTCGCAGTTTCTCTATCATACCCGAAGGAATTTCAAAGTAAACATTTTCATTTTCAGTAGGTTCAGTAGGCTGAGGAGCAACTCTTTGCTCTACTGGTCGAGGTGAAGATACCCCGAACAAGCCCCTCAAAGGATTACTTTCCATAGTAACAAGTGACAGTAAATTTCAGCACACTATATAAATTTTTCCTTACCAAATTCCACCTACCAAAGGCGCTTCACTCCCCGGCAACGGCGCCAGAAAAGAGTCTTGATGACCCACAAGTATAGGGGATCTACCATAGTCCTTTCGATAAGTAAGAGTGTCGAACCTAACGAGGAGCAGAAGGAAATGATAAGCGGTTTTCAGCAAGGTATTCTCTGCAAGCACTGAAATTATCGGTAACAGATAGTTTTGTGATAAGATAATTTGTAACGGGTAACAAGTAACAAGTGTAAATAAAGTGCAGCAAGATGGCCCAATCCTTTTTGTAGCAAAGGACAAGCCTGGACAATTTCTTCTATGAAGGAAAACGCTCCCGAGGACACATGGGAATTATTGTCAAGCTAGTTTTCATCACGTTCATATGATTCATGTTCGATACTTTGATAATTTGATATGTGGGTGGACCGGTGCTTGGGTGCTATCCTTACTTGGACAAGCATCCCACTTATGATTAACTCCTATTGCAAGCATCCGCAACTACAAAAGAAGTATTAAGGTAAACCTAACCATAGCATGAAACATATGGATCCAAATCAGCCCCTTACGAAGCAACGCATAAACTAGGGTTTAAGCTTCTGTCACTCTAGCAACCCATCATCTACTTATTACTTCCCAATGCCTTCCTCTAGGCCCAAACAATGGTGAAGTGTCATGTAGTCGACGTTCACATAACACCACTAGAGGAGAGACAACATACATCTCATCAAAATATCGAATGAATACCAAATTCACATGACTACTAATAGCAAGGCTTCTCCCATGTCCTCAGGAACAAACGTAACTACTCACAAATCATATTCATGTTCATAATCAGAGGGGTATTAATATGCATATAGGATCTGAACATACGATCTTCCACCAAATAAACCAACTAGCATCAACTACAAGGAGTAATCAACACTACTAGCAACCTACAGGTACCAATCCCAGACTTGGAGACAAAGATTGGATACAAGAGATGAACTAGGGTTTTAGAGGAGATGGTGCTGGTGAAGATGTTGATGGAGATTGGCCCCCTCCCGATGAGAGGAGCGTTGGTGATGACGATGGTGATGATTTCCCCCTCCCAGAGGGAAGTGTCCCCGGCAGAACAGCTCCGCCAGAGCCCTAGATTGGTTCCGCCAAGGTTCCGCCTCGTGGCGGCGGAGTCTCGTCCCGAAAGCTTGCTTCTGATTTTTTTCTCGGACGAAAGACTTCATATAGCAGAAGATGGGCACCGGAGGGCCACCAGGGGGCCCACGAGGCAGGGGGCGCGCCCAGGGGGGTAGGGCGCGCCCCCACCCTCGTGGCCAGGGTGTAGGCCCCCTTTGGTATTTTCTTCGCTCAGTATTTTTTATTATTTCCAAAAATAACTTCCGTGGAGTTTCAGGACTTTTGGAGTTGTGCAGAATAGGTCTTTAATATTTGCTCCTTTTCCAGCCCAGAATTCCAGCTGCCGGCATTCTCCCTCTTTATATAAACCTTGTAAAATAAGAGAAAATAGGCATAAGTATTGTGACATAATGTGTAATAACCGCCCATAATGCAATAAATATTGATATAAAAGCATGATGCAAAATGGACGTATCACGATGCTTATGTGGAAAAGCTTCAACCTGATAAGCTCGAACCCAAATCGGAGAAATGTGTCTTCATAGGACACCCAAAGGAAACTATTGGGTACACCTTCTATCACAGATCCGAAGGCAAGACATTTGTTGCTAAGAATGGATCCTTTCTAGAGAAGGAGTTTCTCTCGAAAGAAGTGAGTGGGAGGAAAGTAGAACTTGATGAGGTAACTGTACCTGCTCCCTTATTGGAAAGTAGTTCATCACAGAAACCGGTTCCTGTGACACCTACACCAATTAGTGAAGAAGCTGATGATATTGATCAACTACCGAGCCTCATAGGTCAACAAGAGTAAGAGCCGCACCAGAGTGGTACGGTAATCTTTTTCTGGAAGTCATGTTACTAGACCATGGCAAACCTACGAACTATGAAAAAGCGATGGTGAGCCCAGATTCCGCAAAATGGCATGAAGCCATGAAATCTGAGATGGGATCCATCTATGAGAACAAAGTGTGGACTTTGGTTGACTTGCCCGATGATCGGCAAGCCATAGAGAATAAATGGATCTTCAAGAAGAAGACTGACGCTGACGGTAATGTTACTCTCTACAAAGCATGACTTGTTGCGAAAGGTTTTCGACAAGTTCAAGGGGTTGACTACGATGAGACTTTCTCACCCATAGCGATGCTTAAGTCTGTCCGAATCATGTTAGCAATTGCTGCATTTTATGATTATGAAATTTGGCAAATGGATGTAAAAACTGCATGCCTGAATGGATTTCTGGAAGAAGAGTTGTATATGATGCAACCAGAAGGTTTTGTCGATCCAAAGGGTGCTAACAAAGTGTGCAAGCTCCAACGATCCATTTATGGACTGGTGTAAGCCTCTCGGAGTTGGAATAAACATTTTGATAGTGTGATCAAAGCATATGGTTTTATACAGACTTTTGGAGAAGCCTGTATTTACAAGAAAGTGAGTGGGAGCTCTGTAGTATTTCTAATATTATATGTGGATGACATATTGTTGATTGGAAATGATATAGAATTTCTGGATAGCATAAAAGGACACTTGAATAAGAGTTTTTCAATGAAAGACCTCGTTGAAGCTGCTTATATATTGGGCATCAAGATCTATAGAGATAGATCAAGACGCTTAATTGGACTTTCACAAAGCACATACCTTGATAAAGTTTTGAAAAAGTTCAAAATGGATCAAGCAAAAAAAGGGTTCTTGCCTGTGTTACAAGGTGTGAAGTTGAGTCAGACTCAATGCCCGACCACTGCAGAAGATAGGGAGAAAATGAAAAGTGTTCCCTATGCTTCAGCCATAGGCTCTATCATGTATGCAATGTTGTGTACCAGACCTAATGTGTGCCTTGCTATTAGTTTAGCAGGGAGGTACCAAAGTAATCCAGGAGTGGATCACTGGACAGCGGTCAAGAACATCCTGAAGTACCTGAAAAGGACTAAGGATATGTTTCTCGTTTATGGAGCTGACAAAGAGCTCGTCGTAAATGGTTACATCAATGCAAGCTTTGACACTGATCCAGACGATTCTAAATCGCAAACCGGGTATGTTTTTATATTAAACGGTGGAGCTGTCAGTTGGTGCAGTTCTAAACAAAGCGGCGTGGCGGGATCTACGTGTGAAGCGGAGTACATAGCTGCTTCGGAAGCAGCAAATGAAGGAGTCTGGATGAAGGAGTTCATATCCGATCTAGGTGTCATACCTTGTGCATCAGGTCCAATGAAAATCTTTTGTGACAATACTGGTGCAATTGCCTTGGCTAAGGAATCTAGATTTCACAAGAGAACCAAGCACATCAAGAGATGCTTCAATTCCATCCGGGATCAAGTCCAGGTGGGAGACATAGAGATTTGCAAGATACATACAGATCTGAATGTTAAAGACCCATTGACTAAGCCTCTTCCACAAGCAAAACATGATCAGCACCAAGACTCCGTGGGTGTTAGAATCATTACTGTGTAATCTAGACTATTGACTCTAGTGCAAGTAGGAGACTGAAGGAAATATGCTCTAGAGGCAATAATAAAGTTATTATTTATTTCCTCATATCATGATGAATGTTTATTATTCATGCTAGAATTATATTAACCGGAAACATAATACATGTGTGAATACATAGACAGAGTGTCACTAGTATGCCTCTACTTGACTAGCTCGTTGATCAAAGATGGTTGAGTTTCCTAGCCATAGACATGAGTTGTCATTTGATTAACGGGATCACATCATTAGGAGAATGATGTGATTGACTTGACCCATTTTGTTAGCTTAGCACTTGATCGTTTAGTTTACTGCTATTTCTTTCTCCATGACTTATACACGTTCCTATGACTATGAGATTATGCAACTCCCGATTACCGGAGGAACACTTTGTGTGCTACCAAATGTCACAACGTAACTGGGTGATTATAAAGGTGCTCTACAGGTGTCTCCGATGGTGTTCGTTGAGTTGGCATAGATCGAGAATAGGATTTGTCACTCCGATTGTCGGAGAGGTATCTCTGGGCCCTCTCGGTAATGCACATCACTATAAGCCTTGCAAGCAATGTGACTAATGAGTTAGTTACGGGATGATGCACTACGGAACGAATAAAGAGACTTGCCGGTAACGAGATTGAAGCTAGGTATTGAGACACCGACGATCGAATCTCGGGCAAGTAACATACCGATGACAAAGGGAACAACGTATGCTGTTATACGGTTTGACCGATAAAGATCTTCATAGAATATGTAGGAACCAATATTAGCATCCAGGTTCCGCTATTGGTTATTGACCGGAGACGTGTCTCGGTCATGTCTACATAGTTCTCGAACCCATAGGGTCCGCACGCTTAAAGTTCTGTGATGATCGGTATTATGAGTTTTTGCGTTTTGATGTACCGAAGGTAGTTCGGGGTCCCGGATATGATCACGGACATGACGAGGAGTCTCGAAATGGTCGAGACGTAAAGATCGATATATTGGAAGCCTATATTTGGACATCGGAATGGTTCTGGGTGAAATCGGGATTTTACCGGAGTGCCGGAGGGGTTACCGGAACCCCCCGGGGATTAATGGGCCTTGTTGGGCCCTAGTGGAGAGAGAGGGGCCGGCCAAGGCAGGCCGCGCACTCCCTCCCCTTGATTCCGAATAGGACAAGGAAGGGGGGGTGGCGCCCCCCTTGCCTTTCCCCTCTCCCACTCCTTCCTTCCCCCTCCTAGTGGGACTAGGAAAGGGGAGTCCTACTCCCACTAGGAGGAGGACTCGCTAGGGCCGGCCGGCCTCCCCCTTGCTCCTTTATATTCGGGGGTAGGGGGCACCCCGGAACACACAAGTTGATCATTGATCTCTCTTAGCCATGTGCGGTGCCCCCTCCACCATAATCCACCTCGGTCATATCGTAGTGGTGCTTAGGCGAAGCCCTGCGTCGGTAACTTCATCAACACCGTCACCACGCCGTCGTGCTGACGAAGCTCTTCCCCGAAGATCTACTGGATTGTGAGTTCGCGAGACGTCACCGAGCTGAATGTGTACTGAACGCGGAGGTGCCGTATGTTCGGTACTGAGGATCGGTCGATCGTGAAGACGTACGACTACATCAACCGCGTTGTCATAACGCTTCCGCTTACGGTCTACAAGGGTACATAGAGGACACTCTCCCCTTTCGTTGCTATGCATCACCTTGATCTTGCGTGTGCGTAGGAAGTTTTTTGAAATTACGACGTTCCCCAACAGTTTGACCGATAAAGATCTTCGTAGAATATGTAGGAGCATCCAGGTTTCGCTATTGGTTATTGACCGGAGATGAGTCTCGGTCATGTCTACATAGTTCTCGAACCCGTAGGTTCCGCACGCTTAACGTTCGGTGACGATCGGTATTATGAGTGTATGTGTTTTGATGTACCGAAGGTTGTTCGAAGTCCCGGATATGATCACGGACATGACGAGGAGTCTTGAAATGGTCGAGACTTAAAGATCGATATATTGGATGACTATGTTTGGACATCGGAATGGTTCCGGGTGAGTTCGGGCATTTACTAGAGTACCGGGGGGTTACCGGAACCCCCCGGGGAGTGTATGGGCCTTATTGGGCCTTAGTGGGAGAGAGGAGGAGGCGGCCAGGTGGAGGGCGCCCCCCCCAAGCCCAATCCGAATTGGGTGGGTGGGGGGGGGCGGCCCCCTGAGGGAGTCCTGGATTAGGGGGTCCTCGGACAGCCGGACTATATCCTTTGGCCGGACTGTTGGACTATGAAGATACAAGATTGAAGACTTCGACCCGTGTCCGGATGGGACTCTCCTTGGCGTGGAAGGCAAGCTTGGCAATACGGATATGTAGATCTCCTCCCTTGTAACCGACTCTGTGTAACCCTAGCCCCCTCCGGTGTCTATATAAACCGGAGGGCTTAGTCCGTAGGGCGACAACAATCGTACCATAGGCTAGCTTCTAGGGTTTAGCCTATACGATCTCGTGGTAGATCAACTCTTGTAATACTCATATCATCAAGATCAATCAAGCAGGAAGTAGGGTATTACCTCCATCGAGAGGGCCCGAACCTGGGTAAACATCGTGTCCCCCACCTCCTGTTACCATCCGCCTTAGACGCACAGTTCGGGACCCCCTACCCGAGATCCGCCGGTTTTGACACCGACATTGGTGCTTTCATAAGTCGCCGTGACATAGCACACTTCGCCGACTTGGCGGCCATCGTACGAAAGTACTGTGCGATGGAAAGCACCTGGAAAACCCAAAAAAAATTTTGGGATCCTCCGGCTCTGACAAAACCCCCAGTCTGAACTAAAAGGGTGCACTCTCGTAAGTCACCCGATCCAATTACAAAGAAACATAAGCCCACTGCAGGGCGTGGAACCGTATTGGAGGGATGGCTCAATGGGCCATGCAAAATTCACAGTACAGCGGATACAATGCCAACACACAGCCTTAGAGCATGTTGGGTACTCCGGCAGGTGGCCAAGAGCGGTGAGTATCTCCTCATCAACAATACCGCAGAGCATCATCCCGTGGAGAACAACAATACAGTACTGATTGTCTTCGAGACCTTCGCCTCAAATAATAGGCGTAAGCGAGCACTCCGCAGCCTTGCCGAAGTCTGCCATGTGGCAGCAATAAATCCATGGAGCGATATGGCTATCACCTTCAATACCAGTGACGAACCTAAATTCCGAAGAGCCCGAGCACCAGCCACTTTGGTCCTTAGTCCAATTGTGGACGGCTTCCGGCTTACCAAAGTGCTCATGGACGGCGGCAGCGGATTAAACCTCATCTATGAGGAGACTCTTCGAAAAATGGAAATAGACAGAAGCCGCATTGAGCAAAGCAGCACGACCTTCAGAGGAATCATCCCTAGTCGGGAGGCACGATGTGCCGGAAAAATCACACTGGACGTGGTATTCGGCACGCCGGAGAATTACAGGTCCGAAGAAATCACATTCCAAGTGGCCCCATTCAATAGCGGATACCATGCCCTTCTAGGGCGGGAGGCGTTCACGATCTTCCAAGCTATACCCCATTACGGGTACATGAAGCTCAAAATGCCCAGGCCCAATGGAATCATCACTCTAGCTAGTGATCCGAACATAGCACTCCGCGCCGAAAATAAAACAGCCGCACTGGCCCTCGAGGCGTTATCCGAAGCCCTCGGGGCCGAGGAATTAACCACGCTACGCTCCACAGTGGACAGGGATGACGTGATACTCGACAAAAGATCCAAGTCCACCTCTTTTAAACCAGCGGACGAAATAGTCAAATTCCAAGTCCATCCAACGGACCCTACAAAAACAACATCCATCGGAGCACAGTTAAACCCCATAGTAGACGCCGCACTACGGGAGTTCTTGCGCGAGAATTGGGACATATTCGCCTGGCATCCTTCAGACATGCCGGGAATCCCACGCAGGCTGGCCGAGCATAGCCTTAACATTCTAAAAGGATTCAAGCCGGTCAAGCAAACTCTTCGGCGCTTCTCTGAGCCTAAGCGACAAGCTATGGGAGAAGAGCTAGCCAAGTTACTGGAGGCCAGATTCATCCGAGAAATAAAACATCCGGACTGGCTAGCAAACCTGGTGATGGTACCAAAGAAGGACAAATCCTGGTGCATATGCGTCGACTTCAAGGACCTTAATAAGGCTTGCCCAAAGGATCCCTTGCCCCTCCCTCGCATCGATCAAATTATCGATGCTACCGCAGGACACGACTCACTGTGTTTCCTCGATGCATACTCCGGATACCATCAAATTAAGATGGCAGAGTCCGATCAAGCCGCAACGGCATTTATCACTCCATACGGCCCCTTCTGTTTCAACACCATGCCTTTTGGGCTCAAAAACGCCGGCACAACCTATCAACGCATGATTCAGACATGCTTGGAGACACAGATCGGCAAAACAGTGGAGGCATACGTAGATGATGTGGTCATTAAAACCAAACACGTCGAATCCTTAATAGACGACTTGAGGCTCACGTTCGACAATCTCCGAACATACGACATCAAGCTCAATCCAGAAAAATGCGTCTTCGGCGTGCCCGCCGGAAAATCTTAGGCTTCATCGTCTCTAATAGAGGAATTGAAGCAAACCCGGCTAAAATTCGAGCCTTGTCACAGTTGGCTATCCCAACAGACCTCAAGCAAATCCAGAAATTAACTGGATGTGTGGCTGCCTTAAGCCGCTTTATCTCCCGATTAGGAGAAAAGGCACTGCCCCTTTATCGCCTTCTTCGGCGCACCGAACACTTCGAGTGGACGGATGCTGCCACGGCCGGATTGGAAGAAATAAAAGCCATCCTGGCCACCAACCCAATCTTGGCCGCGCCAAATGTCGGCGAACCAATGCTGTTATATATAGCGGCAACTCACCAAGTTGTAAGCGCAGTGCTCGTCGTCGAACGAGAGATGGATGGACATAAGTTACCACTTCAAAAGCCGGTAGACTACGTATACACTGTCCTCACTCCATGCAAATCACGGTACCCACATTATCAAAAGATAGCATACGCGGTCTTCATGGCATCCCGGAAACTACGACACTACTTTCAAGAATGTTCAATCACGGTGGCCTCTGAAGTACCACTCAACGACATAATAAACAACCGTGATGCCACCGGCCGGATTGCCAAATGGGCTATTGAGCTCCTCCCGTTCGACATAATATACAAACCACGGCGAGCCATTAAGTCACAAGTACTGGCTGATTTTGTTGCCGCATGGACAGAAGCTGAACTCCCTAAAGAGTATGGCGCATACTCCAATTGGATTATGCACTTTGACGGCTCTAAAATGTTGGCTGGTCTGGGGGCTAGCGTCGTCCTGACATCCCCCACCGGAGACACAGTCCAATACGTACTCCAAATACTATACACAGAGTCCAACAACGCAGCAGAATATGAGGCCCTATTACATGGTCTCCGGATGGCAGTCTCCATGGGCATTCAACGCCTGGAGGTGCGTGGGGACTCGAACCTCGCGATATCTCAAATAAATGGAGATTTCGACGCCAAAGATCCAAAAATGGCGGCTTATCGCAACGCCGTCCTCAAAATGTCAGCTCGGTTCGAGGGGCTCGAATTCCACCATGTGGTCCGAGAAAACAATCAAGCGGCGGACATCCTCGCCCGCATCGGCGCTAAGCGCGACCCTATCCCACCCAATATCTTCTTGGAAAGGCTGTTTAAGCCATCCGTGGTATGGGAAGGAGAGACTGGCAACAACAGTCCGGACTTGGCCACAACACCAGATACCGAACACTCTGACGTAATCGGAGGCTCCGCCACCGAAATAACACCTTCCGCCCACGTGATTATGGCTGTCACCGCCCCGTGGACAGAACCCTTGCTGGCCTACCTAACTAGGCAGGAACTACCTGAGGACCGAAACGAGGCACGTTGCATTGTGCGGCGGTCTAAAGCCTACAAGGTCCACGAGGGAGAGCTTTATAAGAAAAGCGCTACCGGAGTCCTTCAAAGGTGCATCTCCGAAGAGGAAGGGCGGAAACTTTTGGCAGAAATTCATGCTGGACTTGGCGGCCACCACGCCGTAGCTCGGGCCCTTGTAAGCAAGGCGTTCCGTATAGGTTTCTACTGGCCGACGGCCCGAGCAGACGCACAGGACCTTGTCCAACGTTGCGTCGGTTGCCAGCTTTTTGCAAACCAAAGCCATATGCCGCCTACTGCTCTCCAAACAATCCCCATTACTTGGCCCTTTGCGGTCTGGGGGCTTGATATGGTCGGACCCCTCAAAGGGGGAAGCCATAATAAAAAATACTTATTGGTCATGGTGGATAAATTCACCAAATGGATAGAAGCCAAACCAGTTAAAACAGCCGAATCCGGACCAGTGATAGACTACATATCTGGGGTTGTACACCGTTATGGCGTCCCCCACAGCATCATCACCGATAACGGCTCGAACTTTACAGCCGACGAGGTAAAACTTTGGTGCAGCAACATGGGCATCAAGCTCGATTATGCTTCTGTCTATCACCCGCAAACTAACGGCCAAGTCGAGCGAGCAAATGGTCTTATCATGAGCGGCATTAAACCGAGATTAGTGCGGTCCTTAAAGGAATCCAACACGCACTGGGTAGAGGAGCTCGACTCCGTATTATGGGGGCTGCGGACCACGCCAAATCGCACTACCGGATACACACCGTTTTTTATGATGTACGGCACAGAGGCGGTACTGCCCTGCGACATAATTCATGACTCACCTCGAGTGCGCATGTATGAAGAGAAAGAAGCCGAGCTTGATCGACAGGACAATTTGGACGCCCTGGAGGAGGAGCATGATGTGGCAAAAGCCCATTGCGCATTCTGTCAGCAACAGGCTCGAAGGTATCAAAGCAGAGAAGTACGGGCCAAAACCTATAACGTTGGCGAACTCGTTCTACGCCTACCGGAGAAGAAAAAGAACAAGCTCAAGCCCAAATGGGAAGGTCCCTTCATTATTGACCAAGTTCTGACCGGTGGAGCGTACCGTCTGCGGGATGCATCGGACAATCGACTCGAGCCAAACCCATGGAACGCAGCCAGACTCCGAAGGTTCTACGCCTAGTGCCAGACTCTATGTTCGTCTCCTTACCTCCGTCAATTTTTTACATATCCGTTATCTGTCTTTTATCTCTTTCTTTTTCCTTTTTCTTCAAGGCCTTAAAAGGATAAATTGTGTCTTGACTACACAATCTTGACGCGCTAACCGCGCTCATTATACCTGGGGGCTTCTTATACAGAAGCTTAATATAACTATTTTCCGGGCCCTATGCCCCACACATGTGTTATTCTTCCACATGTACCTTTTCGCCATTATATGCATCGATATGACTTAAGTTTTGGCCAAGATGGGTTGCCTGGCTCTTGTGTTTATGCCCTACGTTCCCGTTAATTCGGCTAGGGCATAAGGGGAGCACCTCTGCGGTTGTTACTGCCGGGTCAGCCGGATGTGTACCTCAGACTGGGTGAAGCCGAAAGCTAGCGTTCTTAAGGGAATACTCGGTCAGTGAACAAAAGATAACTTTTATTTATTTTAATACATGCCCCCAGATGTTTATAGCCTGCGTCTCTTTTCACAGTTCGGACATGCACATTAGGGCATGCGTACCCAAGGAAAGGAACCCTTAACGGAACTATTCTCCCTGGAAGATGTTTCTTACTATCCATGTAATATAACATAGCTAGTTGGGTACTTGTCTGTTCAAGCACTTATGACCCCTACGCCTGGTTTCCACGCGTACCCCGGTTTTTACATAACTGAGCGGGTATTCGGATACACTCCGGACTATCGGGTCCAGAGGTCGAAGCAAAAAGGTCCGCCATGACAAATGATTTACAATCCGGCTAGGGACAATATATGTCACTTGAAGTACACAGTCACTTAGACTGACTAAATTCTTCTTCTATACCATCCAACAGGCTGTCTAGCCTACAATCCTGTTGGGAATACTTTGCCGCTAATTCTACTTGGTCATACACCAAACTGACGGGGATCTCTTTCCCATCAGGCCCCACAGGTCCGACCTCGGCCATGTGGTTAGGGTCAGCCTTGGTATACCGCGTCTTCACCATGGCCCAGGCTTCCCTCGCACCTTGTCGGCAGGCTGATATCTTCCATAATCGGAAGCGCCGCCGCGCTCCCTTGAGCTTCTCTACAAGCTCCCCCATGCCTCCTGGCAGGGAGACGGATGGCCACAAGGCTTGGGCAATGCCCTGCATCACCTGCCGAACTTGTTCGTGCATTTGTGAGAGCTCTGGCAGAAGATCACCCGCAGACCCGGGCATCTCCTCGGGATGACCCGTCAGCATACCTGCAGATATAACTCTGTTATCCGGTTTCTTTGCCGAACTCTTTAAAAGTTCGTTCAAGCACTTACTGAAAATGCCGCGTCGAAGCCTCTTATTCTCCTTTATGGAGTCAGCAAGCTGGGCCCGAACATCTTTCAGTTCCACGCCCAGCTGGATATTGGCATCTTGGAGATTGTTTTTCTCCTGCCTAACCTTTTTAAGCACGCGCTCACCAGCCTTCAGCTGTCGTTGGGCATGCGGCTCATCCCTTATCACGACCTCCGGATTCACTCCGGAGTCATCTACAGAATCTATTGTTAGATTTGCATGCATGCCGCATATTATCTGGTACCCGTCATTCTTTGCAATAGAGACAAGTGTTACCAGAGGGGGCCTTCTCAGACTCCTTCAGCGCGGCAACTGCGGCCCGTAGCTGGGCTTTGCACTCTTCCAGCTCTTGAGACAATTGGGTATTCTTCTCTGTAAGAACCTGCACAAATAATGATCCTTAAATCAGTTGTGTCAACTGTTTCAAGTCTCAGGGGCTACTGACATATATAATTATCAGATTTTCTTACCCGTATATCCTTTACATACTGGTCCGTGGCTCTGGCAAGACCATTTTGAGCAGCTCGGATGTACGCATGTCCCGAGTTGAAGGCATCGAACGCCTCTTGGGAGAAACAAGCGTCACGGAGTACGGCCCGGCGACGCTTGTGATTCATAGCGCTCTCCACTTCGGAATTTGTAGCGGATAGCCTATCCGCATCCTCTGTAGGAGGAACATCCGGCGTTCGCCCCATGTTAGCGTCTGCCTCTATGTCCGGCTCTGGAGCCTGACTGGTGGAGGCGTGACCGGCAGCCCTTCCGGATATAGTCCGGCGAGTGTTTTTCCTACTAGGAAACATGGACGTTATTATATTTTAAAAGACAACAACCACGGAGCGGGGTTTTGCTTCATACCTCTGCAACGGCGTCTCAGTCCTGACCGCCTTCCTTTTAAGCCTACCCGGCTTCGGTGCCCCTTGTTGGTGAGTCACTGCGGGTTCGGCATGGCGTCCCGAGGGCCTTCCCTGTAAGACACCATATGTGTGCAATAGGTGAAGTGCAGAAAAGGGGATCCTTCTCAGAAGTTGGGACTCCGGTTTTACTTACATGCGACGCAGGGAGTAGTCCAGGATAATCGGCTATGATAGCCACCATGGCATCATCGCAGCTCAATTGATAGAACGTCCTAACAATCAGCTCCACAAATATGTCCGGATCCTCTTCGAGTCCGGGGTCGAGGGCCCGGTCAGGGTCCTCTGGTTGTGGAGGCAGGCTGTGGACCTCCCTCACAGCTTTTCGCAGCTCCTGCTATGAAATAGCAAGGTAAATATTCACGACAAAGAATGCGGGAAGGTCTGGAGTAAAAAGTAGCAGCTCACCCAGCTTGGGGGGTTGTACATGGAGAACCCATCCCGTGGCTTGATACGGATGAACTCTTCTTCCTCTCCTTTGTATAAACCGGACAGTATTTTCGCTAGAGCAGTGATGGAGTCCGGACCTTTACGACCGCAGCGGGTGGCATCGTCTTCTCCATTGAAGTGCCACATGGGATGCCCCCGATATTGAAGTGGCTGTACCCCCCGCATTATACATATTGACATAACCTCAATTACTGTCAATCCTGACTGGGCCAGCGTTCATATCCGACTCATCAGGTAAAGGACTTCCCCGTTATCTTCCTCCTGGGGCTGCGGCGTTTCTTCAAGGGAGCATTGTCGAACTCAGGGAGGCCCATCCGAATAGGGTCCGGAAGGGGGACGTCCTCCATATAGAACCACTCCGAAGGCCGGTCCTCAGATGTCTTCTTCGGAGTACCGGACAGGTATCCGGTCCCGGCGATGCGCCATATTTCGGCTTCGCCCACTTGGTATATTGACCCCTCCTGTGTACGGGGTACGAGGCAGAACAGCCTCTTCCAGAGCTCAAAATGAGCTTCGCAGCCCAGAAATAGCTCGCAAAAGGCGACATAGCCAGCGATGTGTAATATGGAGGCGGGAGTAAAATTGTGCAGCTGGAGGCCGTAGAACTCCAGGAGCCCGCGGAGGAATGGATGAATTGGAAATCCAAGCCCTCTTAATAAGTAAGGACAAGGCATACCCGCTCCCCCTTGGATGGGTCGGGAAAGCTCTCCGCTTTCTCCCCGCCATTGTAGGTGGCAAGCCCGGCTCGAACGGGGATCATATACGCTGGAGGGAGAAATCCCTGGGTCTGTAACTCTACTAATTGACTGTGCGGGACGGAACACTTCTTCCAATTGCCGGGCTTAGGGCTACGGGAGCGAGAGGAGGAGTTGCGATGGCTGGCCATGTTGGAATGGATTTTTTCCGGGCGCGCTCCGATGGATACTCGCTGTGGGAGGATGGTGTGATTTGGATCTGAGAATCCCTGTCTCTTTAATAGACGATTTACTCACATGGCTAGGGTGACAAATGTAAAAACGCCCCGACTTCTCGCATTCGCTCGACGCGTGGAGGATATCCATTATTAGGCGCGGAAGCCAAGGAGTGCAACATTTATGGGAAGCCGGACACCACTCAAACAGGTATTCAGAATTTGGAGAAGAACCCACCTTGCAATGTCGAAGACAATCTGCGCGCCGGACTCATCGCCATTGAAGCCTGGTTTGGAGGCTACTGAGGGAGTCCTGGATTAGGGGGTCCTCGGACAGCCGGACTATATCCTTTTTGGCCGGACTGTTGGAGTATGAAGATACAAGATTGAAGACTTCGACCCGTGTCCGGATGGGACTCTCCTTGGCGTGGAAGGCAAGCTTGGCAATACGGATATGTAGATCTCCTCCCTTGTAACCGACTCTGTGTAACCCTAGTCCCCTCCGGTGTCTATATAAACCGGAGGGCTTAGTCCGTAGGGCGACAACAATCGTACCATAGGCTAGCTTCTAGGGTTTAGCCTCTACGATCTCGTGGTAGATCAACTCTTGTAATACTCATATCATCAAGATCAATCAAGCAGGAAGTAGGGTATTACCTCCATCGAGAGGGCCCGAACCTGGGTAAACATCGTGTCCCCCGCCTCCTGTTACCATCCGCCTTAGACGCACAGTTCGGGACCCCCTACCCGAGATCCGCCGGTTTTCACACCGACACCCCCCTTTCCTTTCCCTTGATCTTCCCCTTCCTTCTCTCCTACTCCAACTAGGGAAGGGGGGAATCCTACTCCCGGTGGGAGTAGGACTCCTCCAGGGCGCGCCATAGAGGGCCGGCCCTCCCCCTCCTCCACTCCTTTATATATGGGGGAGGGGGGCACCCCATAGACACACAAGTTGATCTCTTAGCCGTGTGCGGTGCCCCCCTCCACAGATTTCCACCTCGGTCATATCGTTGCAGTGCTTAGGCGAAGCCCTGCGTCGGTAACTTCATCATCACCGTCATCACGCCGTCGTGCTGACGAAGCTCTCCCTCGACACTCAGCTGGATCAAGAGTTCGTGGGACGTCACCGAGCCGAACGTGTGCAGATTGCGGAGGTGCCGTACTTTCGGTACTAGGATCGGTCGGATCGTGAAGACGTACGACTACATCAACCACGTTGTCATAACGCTTCCGCTTACGGTCTACGAGGGTACGTGGACCACACTCTCCGCTCTCGTTGCTATGCATCACCATGATAGATCTTGCGTGTGCGTAAGATTTTTTTTGACATTCTGCGTTCCCCAACAAAAATAACATATCTTTTTTCTTGTGGGCATACGCATCTGCGCCACCCCTATGGAGGGATGCCGTGCGCGACACCATGCAGGTCGCCATGGCCGGACCTAACGCCGATGCAATGGTCGAGAATACCAGGGCGTGGATCACGGCGTCGAGGACGGCCATGGCGGAATGCGGGTCGTCGCATCACCATGTACAGGCATTCGTGGATGCGGTTATATTATATTTTTTATCAGGCATACAGAGAGCGAGACATGCTATGTTCTCAAATCAAGTCTGTACATTCCAATGTCAAGAAATTCGTTACGGAATGTGTCCTACAATGCTCGGTAGTCGTCGTCGTTCGTAGCAGCCATTCATTTAAAAATATTTTAAAAACCAAACACTAAATCAATTTGGAAAAGTCAAACCATTAATGCAATTAATTAGGTAGACAGTTAATTACGCATGCAATTAATTATGTCCATTTAGATAAGAATTTTTTCACACCGAATTAATTTATAAACCGAGTCATTAATGCAATTAATGAATTAAATAGACAATTAATTGTGCCTATAGATAATTAGAAGTATGGATTTTTCCAATTAGGCAGATACTTTATTGGTTTGGATGACATTTAATTAGGCTTGTAGAGAATTAGGTAGACCATTAATTATTTGTATAATTAATTAGGCAAGCAGTTAATCGCGCTGAATCATTTTGAAAGCGCTCGTGGGCAAGAACAATCAACAGGCTCTCAAGTACATGGGCCGAGCACTGTTTGCCAACACGCAGAATGGCCATCATGCGCTGGCGACATGGGCGACCTAGCGTTCACCAAGATAAATGACGACCATGCTCTGCAGGATGTCCACATGTTGACGGTGATCGAAACATTCGTGGGTGAGAACAACACGATACTACATTGACCAGGTGGTTCATGTTATAGTAGAGATGAAGAGTGTTCCAAGAATATGAAGGAAAAAGAACTAAAGCGATCATGTGGTTAATGGACTTGGAGAAGGAAAGTGTGTTCCAAAAATAAAGCAAAATAAATAAATAAAGAGTATTCTAGAAATAAGTAGGAACGAGAACTAAACCTGGCGAGGAAGGAGGAAGAAGATGAGGCGTCACTGACAAACACACTAATGTTGACGTGGTACTGGTTGGCGGCAACAAAATGGGTTGACGAAGAGACTAGGAGTAGAAGATGTATGGAAGGATGAGGAAGAGAAGGACAATAATTATCCCTTCTAGCAATGAATGATATGAGGGCTAGAGGTGGAGCTTATTGGTGAATAGGAATATGTTCAGGTTGTCACTCCCCTCCCATGTCAATGTGCATTTGCAAAGTTGAATGGACCTTTGAGAATGGTCTCTAGTTATTTAATTTGTTTTTTTTGTGTCAACAGTATGTGTTAGTTTAACCCACTCTATTATATTGTGAATATGAAAAATCTCATCACTGTTGCAACGCACAGCGGAGGTGAGGTGGACGTCATCTGGTTTTAAAGGAGGAGGCTCCAGCGAGAAATGTCCCGCTACAGCTGGAAATCAAGCGGAAAGTGGAGGGCCGGAGAGGAAAAAGGAAGGGTGTGTCGTGGCGGTAATCCATTTCTAAGCCCAAGCTCAGCTGCACCCGCCCTGACTAAAAAAATCAAAACAAATACTAGAAAAATTTAAAAAATTCTAAATTTTTTTGTGTGGTAGATAATTTGATGCTTGAGGTTCGGTCCAATTTTCAAATCATTTGGATATCTGAGCAGCTCTCCGCAAAAAAGACAAATTCGGGGTCTGTAAAAATGTTTACTGTTCATGCACTGTTTTGACCCGATTTGTCTTTTTTGCTGAGAGCTTCTCAGAAGTCCAAATGATCTAAATTTTGGAGCGGACCTCACGTGATAAATTGCCTACCATGCAAAAATAAGATTGGAATTTTTTGAATTTGTTTTGAAGTTTTTGTGATTTTTTTTCCTGGGCGGGTGCGGATGAGTCTGGGCACCGAAACGCCGCACTCGTGTCGTGGGGTCTTTTTTGTGTGTTGGGCCCTCATATTGGAGATAACATGGCGGATAGTCGTCCTAAAAAAACCATGGCGGATAGTCCGAACAACCACATGTTTTCTCCACATATGGTCTGGATATGGGAGAGCCCGGACTGTCCAGACGATTGAATTTTAGGGAGCCTACTGAGCGCTCTTTTGATGTCTGAACAAGTCCAAACATATGAGGGAGAAATAAGCTTTAAGCTTGGAGACGACCTTAACCATTTGTTTGATCAATTTGTATATGCATTATAACCCGTAGCACTTTCTATTTTCATGAGAAAATTTTTATTCTCTAATCTATTTTATAAGTTTACAAGTTTACGTTCACATTTTCATTTTTTGCCTCAACATAATGGGAGATTTCCACTCCGTTTTGATCCCTATAAGCATGCGGCGGTATAAAGATACCTCTCGAAGCATAAATAAAATCACAATTAAATCAAACAATTAATTGCTGGTATGACTATTATTGTGCATAGGCTTCCAATTTTTGCAACACAATAAGGTATGTTGTTTGGGAAGAATGGGATGACAACGAACACGGATGATGGAAGGATTAAGTTTTTTTAGTGGTACAATTGAGTCGAGCCAAAAGTGTAGCGATTGAACTTCTGGTGCAACGTTTGGGTGAATGGCGGCGCCTCTTCTTTGACTTTGTCTTCTTAACTCCGATCCTCTTTGCGTTCGTCCATCTGGACTTAGTCGACAAAACTTCGACATAGATTCCTGCTGTCTTGACGAGGTTAGTGCCTCTCGTCGTGCGCGCGTAACAGCGAGATTTGGTGTCAATTGCTTTAAATTTATTCAACGGTTCAACAGCGATGACTGCAGCTCCAAGGCGCTGGTCCTTATGAACATGCGCACAAAGACTTTTCGGTTGCCATCGACAAGTTCAAGCCGGTTTCAGTAGGGCAGGGGGATAACATTGCATCGGCGGCTCGTTTGGCAGCGATAGTGGTCGTTTGGTTTAGAGACCATGATGTAATTTTTATTATGTTTAATATGCTTTGTACTTCTGATGAACTTTTGTACATAATATGTTAGATATTTAAAAAAAAAACTAGATTGCCCTATGAAGACAAAAAGAAAAGAGAGAGTGAAAACTCCCGGACATGTGTGGATGCGGAATTTCATTTTGTCTACCTGAGAACACGTTCCGTTTTCATTTCCATTCCCATTAGGAACTTTCTATTTCCTCCTTTTTGTAAGTTTCTATTTCAGCTTCCGTCAAGATTCCGCTCCATTTTGATCCTTGTACGCATATATGGTGGCGCGCGCGTGGGATAGACACCTTGTCAACCCCTAACCTAGCAACGCGTCCTGTGCCTGTGCCTGCATCTGCAGCCCGGTGAGCGCACGCAACGCAACCCCGAGTTGTAGGATGATACCAGATAACCGCCCTCCTTTATACACGTACATGCTTCCCCTGTGGCCAGCGATCGCGCATGGGATAACGGAGGTATGGAACGTACGTTCGTACTTCTCGTCTGACCTCCGGCGTACGTAACGGCCTCTTCAAACATCCGCGTAACGCCCATGTTGGTCGTTTCTCATGCACATCCTGATCTACACAATTATCCCATGCCATGCATGGCATATGCCAAAGTTAAGCTTACCATTATCTCATGCCATATGCCAAAGCCAGAGTAATGGCAATTATTTCATGCTATATATGCTAAGGAAAGCCTGCAATCATTTCATGCCACGCATGCCACCTGCCAAAGTAAGCTTGTTCATCGAGACGATCGTATCCGAGGATCACCATGCCCCGGTCGGCCTAGAGCCCGTACGCAACGCAACGCAAACGCAACGAAAGCGTCGGCACGTCACACCATGCCGGTCGATTGCCTGGCCCGCGCCCTGCCCGTTTCGTGTCGCCATGCGGGCGCCCTCGCCTATATAACGCGAGCTAGCACTCGTCTCCATGCACAGCGTACATTCGCAGCGAAGATATATTGCACCCTACAGCTGATCACCTGCACGACGTGGCCACAGCAGCTCTAGTTTCGCATACATACATACACACATACATACATACATCCATACATAGGCATGGGCACCAGCAACGCCCGGCGGCTGATGGTCGTATCGTGCCTGGCCGTCCTGGCCCTCGCGGCCGGGGCGCACAGGCCGAGCGTCCACCACGCCGCCGCACCAAGCGCCGCGGCACCGGCTCCCAGCAACGGGGGAGTAGAGGCCAAGGTCCGCGGGTTCGCGAGGGCGGACGGGGCGCGGTTCACGGTGGGCGGCCGGCCGTTCTACCCGAACGGCTTCAACGCGTACTGGCTCATGTACATGGCGTCCAACCCCGGCGACCGGAGCAAGGTGCTCGCCACGCTGGACCAGGCGTCCCGCCTCGGCGCGACGGTCATCAGGACGTGGGCCTTCAACGACGGCGGCAGCAACCGGCCGATGCAGATCACCCCCGGCGTCTACAGCGAGGACGTGTTCCTGGTACGTTGAACGGAGAAGTTGGGCGCTAGAGTAAATCTTTGGAACATCCTTTTCTTTTTGGGGTAAATATTTGGAAAATATTAATTACACGCCAAAGATAGCTATACGTTACTTGAATTTTATGGGTTTGTCGTACTAATGCGAGACCGTTTCCGTCGCAGTAAAGTTATAGTAGTATGGTTAGATAGACGGATACGCTAGTATATCTTCTTAGCTAATAGCCACATGTTGTCAAAAAATTAACCACGTCATTTTAAAATATAAAAATAACCACATGTTCTTTTTCTGGGAAGGAATAATCACATGTAATTAACTAGTACCGCTAATTATTTTTTCGTCTCACGATTAATTTCCATTAAAAAGTTTCCATTGTATATACCACCAATTAATGGGGTAAAAGTTTGCTCTTTTTTGTGCGGGGTGGGGTAACAAGTTTCCTAACATATAAAGATGAATCAATTTTAATGACACTAGCACTAAATGTGGGCTGTAAAAGTTTCCTAAAACTGCACCAATTCATGATGAACATTAGTAACATACACACATATAGAAGAAAAAAGAGCATACATGTTTTGATCAACCCTTTATATATTTTTGTCTCGATATATTAATTCAGGGACTCGACTTCGTGATCGGCGAAGCGAAGAAGCGAGGTCTCTACTTGATCCTGAGCCTGGCGAACAACTGGGGTGACTTTGGCGGGAAGAAACAATACGTGCAGTGGGCCAAAGACCAGGGCCACAACCTGGGCTCCGAAGACGACTTCTTCACGGACCGCCACACCCAGCGCTTCTACATGAACCACATCAAGGTCAGTCCCGTCCCGTCCTCGCACGTACACGTGCATGACTAATCGCGTGCACTCCCCTCGAATAAACTAATCGCGTGCACTGCATGTTCCACTGCCGTCACGTTAAGCTCGATCATCGTTGGCATCTTGTGTACCGTATACCTTTTTTTTTTGCGGGACATATATACGCACTGTATACGTTTTTTCTTGATATGCACCGTATATGCTTCGTGTCGTTAACTCGTCTGTACGTGTGTGGAACAGAGGGTCCTCACGAGAGTCAACAACTTCACCGGAGTTGCGTACAAGGACGAGCCCACCATCTTTGCATGGGAGCTGATGAACGAGCCCCGCGTCCCCAGCGACCTCTCCGGGAAGACCATGCAGGCCTGGGTGGCGCTCATGTCCTCCTACGTCAAGTCCGTCGACGGTAAGCACATGGTGGAGATCGGCCTCGAGGGGTTCTACGGGGACTCCGCGCCGGAGCGCAAGCGGTTCAACCCCGGTGGGAAATACAGCGCGGGCACCGACTTCATCGGAAACAACCGCATCCCCACCGTCGACTTCGCCACCATCCACTCCTACCCCGACCAGTGGTAACCACATAGAAACGACGCACGAATTTTTCCCATTAATTTCTCCCGATCGATGGATTTGTGCTGACCGTGTGCGTGTGGCATGTGTGTGTCAGGGTGCCGGGGTCGACAAGCGAGCAGCAGGTGGAGTTCATGAAGAAATGGATGGCGTCGCATACCGAGGACGCGGCGTCGGCGCTGCGGAAGCCGCTGCTCGTGGCGGAGTTCGGATGGAAGTCCAGCGGCAACGCGGTGGCGCAGCGCGACGACTACTTCCGCATGGTGTACGACGCCATCTACGCGTCGGTGAAGGGGGGCGGGCCGTGCGCCGGGGGCCTCTTCTGGCAGGTCATGGCGCCCGGGATGGAGAGCTGGGCCGACGGCTACGAGGTCGTGCTTGAGCGTAGCCCCTCCACCACCGCCGTCGTCTCCCAGGAGTGCGCTAGGATCGGCGGAATCACGCCGTGAGTCTAGCCTGCGTCTGCGTGTACGCATCCATGGGTGTGCATTCCGCCGCGCGCGCGTGCGTTGGGGAAGCAGCCCTGCAGGAAGCAAGGACTCACGAGTCGTGTTAGGATAGTTGCAATCGGCTAATTATTACGTCAAGATTGCTCACAAATAAGGCTAACACATGTAGTACGTGGCATAGTAATAAAGATTTACCTCCTAAAAAAATTAAAGATTTACCAAAAAAATAGGGCGACGCTACGCGTCCGCCGGCGGAGATTCAAAGAGGATCCGTCACCTTGCTGACCATTGGATCGACACATTAATGACCGTCCGATCTACCAACGTAACTTAAGCAGCCACCCTTTGCAACAAGAACGGTGTTTCTGTAACAGTCTGCTTGTTGCAATCATCCGAGCCTGTATTTTTTATTTTTGACCATTGGATCGACACATTAATGACCGTCCGATCTACCAACGTAACTTAAGCAGCCACCCTTTACAACAAGAACGGTGTTTCTGTAACAGTCTGCTTGTTGCAATCATCCGAGCCTGTATTTTTTATTTTTCGCAACAGATATTTTATTGCAGAATATTTTTGCAACAGAGATCTTGTTGCAGAAATTTTAAAGGTCGCCAGTGTTTGTGTTCTTTTTATTTTCTGCAACAGAGAACTTGCTTCAGAATTTTTGCAACAAAGGTCTTGTTACAGAATTTTAAAGATTTCTACATATGCTTCCTCTTTGCAACAAGAGCTTTGTATCACAAACAAGCTGACTATTGCAACAAGAGCTTTATTCAGAAACATGCTCCCCGAAAACGTCGTTCACCGCGAGCTTCGCCGGATGGTGGTGAGGGAGGATCGGCGCCGCCCGTACCCGCCTTCGCGCCGCCGCCGGTGAGCACCGGATCTCCGACCAAAGTCACCTCGCCACCATCCTCCTCTTCCTTCCGTTTTCTTCATCTCTCTGTATCTCACGCCGCAGGAGCGCCGTTCGCCGGTGTCATCGCGGGTCCTTGCTGTGAAGCTCGCCGTCAACCCCGCAAGACCTCGCCCGACACGAGCTCCCACCGCTCCTAGGCGTCCATACCTCATGCCCGTGGGTCATCCTCGTCGGATACGACGAGATTTGGCTGGAATCCTCGCTATCGCCGCGCTCCTAGCCGCATGAGTCTCCGCCCACACGGCTCCCGGACGTCCCTGCCTCCTGCCCGCGTGCCATCCTCGTCGGATCCGGCGAGATTCCTCGCCGCCATCATCCTACCGGCCGCACGAGTCACCGCGGTTGAAAAAAGCCATGCAGTTTCAAAACTCTCTTTTTGAAACAAAGGCTGAGTTGCAAAAACACATGGACACGGGATGGTCTCGTCCATCTGATCAACAAAAGATCTGACGGACACAGAGCTGGCGGACACGCCCACGCGATCGGCCGGCTAAAGGTAAGCTTTTCCCTTAATTAATTAAGGACGCCGATAAGTACCGGACGTTCGGGCTGTAGACACCCCGGCCCGAACGACTCGTTCGGGAGGGCAGGGGCATCGACCGAACGACGATTTCGTTCGGGAGAAGAACGAACCAGCGCGAACGCCCCATCCACCGGGCCCTATAGGCCTTTTTTTCTGTGAATAAAGGCCCATGTTAAGTTATGACTAGTAAAAACGCCCAGTTTTTCTGTACTTTTTTTAGCAACAGTTTTTCTGTAAACTAATGAACTACTAGACTTCTGCACGGCAAAATTTCCATGGTCTTTTGCCATTCTATTAAAGAAATTGCCATGTTCAACTTTATGTTTTCATAAATGGCGTAAAAAGGAAGAAGTCATAGCAAATCTGCATCTTTACAATAAAGAAGTTGCCAACACTACGAAGTTCACAAAAAAGGAAGAAGTTGCCGTGGCAAGTTTGCCAAGTTTTTGTACATCTTAGGTTACCATGTTTTTGAACATCTTTTGTTGCCATGGCAAGTTTGCTATATTTTTTGAACATCTTAGTGAAAGAAGTTTGCCATGTGTTTGTACAAACTTAATTAAAAAAAATGTTGCCATGTTTTTGCACATATTAACTTCGCCATGGCAAGTTTGCAAATGTTTTTGACATCTTACATTGCCATGGCAAGTTTGCAAATGTTTTTAAACATCTATAATGTTGCCATGTTTTTGAACATCTTTAGTTGCCATGGCAAGTTTGCATGTTTTTCAACAAGTTATTTAAAGAAGTTTGTCATGTTTTTGAACAAAGTTAATTAAAAGAACTTACTATGTTTTTGCACATAGTAAAGGTTGCCATGTTTTTGAACATTTTAAAATGCCATGGCAAGTTTCCTAAATTTTTGAACATCTACAAGATCATGGCATGTATTTTAACACCTTAAGTTGTCATGGCAAAGTTTGCCATGGTTTTGAACACCTACAACTTTGCCATGGCAAGTTTGCATGTTTGTGAGCATGTTAATTAAAGAATTTTTCCATGGCATAAATGGAATTAAATTTGCCATGGCAAAAAAATGGAGTAAAAAAGTTGCCATGATCCATCAAAATAAATTTGCCATGGTAGAGAATGAAAACAAATGTCACGTTCTAGTCAGTTTGCCACCTATGACATTTTGAAAAAAATTGTCATGTTCTACTCAGCATGAACTCAAGTGAGTCAGGAATCTAAGTACACTAAATAGTAGGAATGGGAAATCTACTAAAACTTGTTTGATAATTTGCCATGTTGTGCACAAAAAAAATGTCATATTCTACTCAAATTTTCCATCTTCGACATTATCTACAAATTTGCCATGTTCCAATGGCAGCTAGCACGAGTGCATCTATAGATTCATTTCATGCATCAGGCTATATTAAACTTGCCATGGTCCATATAATAAGTTTGTCGTTTAGAGAAATAAAATCTAGCATACATTTGAAGAAAATGGTGGCAAACTATTTTAAGGATGGCAAGATTGCCATGTTTTAGAAACTTCCAAAAAAAATTGTTTGTTTTTAACGGTAAAACACCCCGTAATAACACATCTTAATTTGCCATGGCAAAAAACACGTGGAACTTGCCATGGCAAACTTAACTATATTGACATGGCAAATATATCACATGGACCATGGCAAAATAAATTAAAATTTGCCATGTCATTAAAAGTGAAAATGCCATGTCAATAATAGTGTCAAATTTGCCATGGCAAAAAAAGAGAAAAAATTGCCATGGTGTGTGGATTGCCATGATCCATTGTAGAGAATGAAAATAAATGTCACATTGTACTCAATTTGCCACCTATGATATTTTTAACAGAATTGCGATGTTCTAGTCAACATCAACTCAAGTGAGTCAAGAATCTAAGTACACTAAATAGTAGGAATGGAAAATCTACTAAAAGTTGTTCGATAATTTGCTATGTTCTGCACAAAAAATGTCAAGTTCTACTCAAATTTGCCATCTTCTGCACCTAAATAGCTCTGTCGTCATCTGCACCTAAAATAGACTATAAATGAATATGAGCATCAACTAAAAATTGCCATCATTTGCACCTAACATAGCCCCTTTCACAAAAAAAAAATGAAGAGAAGAAGGAGAACAGGAAGACACCTCAATACCTGCAGGCGTCTCACTACCTGACAGTAGCGACACATAGCAGCGATAGCAAAAAATAGCGCATGATGGCCGCCGGTCTAGAATTCCCGGCAACCGCAGCGCCCGTAGAAGACGAGCAGGAGGGTCCCGTCGCCCATGGGCATCGCCTAGTCACCGTGCTAGGAGAGACATGACGGCGGAGGGTGTCGCGGTGCAGGATGGCGCCCTCGCCTCCGGGCGGCCGCGCAACAGACAAATTCCCCGGCGTCCGATAAGCCGGAGGAGACGACGAGGAGGGTTCCGTCGCTCATGAGGAGGAGGGCGCCAAGGTGCTGGACGCCGCCGTCGCCTCCAGCCGCGCCGTCACGACGGGTGCGAAGGTGCGCGGCGGAGGAGACGCAGCTCGGAGCGATGGCGGACTCCGATGGCGTCGGGGACGGTCAGCTCGGCGACGGCGATTAGCGCGCAGATGGCGGCGGCCTCGGCGACCGCCGCGTCACTCGCCCCTCGGCCTCCGCCCATGACAGCAGATGGAGACGCTCGGCTCGGACCCGGAGCACGCCGGCCTGGTGCTCGGCGCCGGCGAGTATCACAGCCAGCTGCGGCGGTCGGCCTACACGGCTCCGCTCACCATCTGCGGTGGCTGGGTCAGTGTGTGTGGGATGAAAGGATAAGGATGAATAGAGCGTGTGGCGGGGAGGAAGCATCGTTCAGGATGAGGATCACTTTTACCGAACGATTTCACTAGCTGACGTGGCCGTGGACCTCTGCTTTAACATGCTTTATGATCAGTGCTGACATCCTATGATCAAAAGGTCGTTCGGGACGAGAGCGTAAAAGTTGGACGTTCAGAAGTTATTGATTCCGTTAATTAATTGATAAACCGAAGAGATGTATCAGTTGCAAACCGTACGTACGTACGGACACAGCATATGATTCCACTGCATGGTCGGAGTCGGACACGGAAACCGAATCCCGCACGCGTGGTGATCGATGGTGTCCGTCACCGATTCGTATCGAGTGAGTACTCGTCGAGTACTCTGCAGCTTTGCCTATATATTCATAGCCTACCTACCTACCTGCAAAGCAAGGCCAGACGTTCGCAGCTGGAAACATATATCAGAAAACCAGTTTGTGTTTTCACCGTCGTCCAGCCGAGAGGAGGCTATGAAGATCCGGCATGTGCTCACCCAATCCATCACCTTCCTCGGTAAGTACATATATAGGCCTCTGTCTTTCTTCAGTGTTCTTCAGCGTTGATAATGCTTCTATAAGTTTTTTTTCCGGAGAACTTTTACTTAAATTCTGAATGCAGTTATGGTCGTTGCGTTGCTGGTGCTGGTGCCCGAGGGAATGATGCTAGTGACGGGTGTCAAGTCACCGGCGATGGCGGTTTTGTCGGAAAGTATGGAGCCTGCAATTAAAAAGGTACGCGATACAATATATTTAGTTTAAATATGAGCTTCAGTTTGTTCCCCCTTTGATTCCGACCGACATATTGATAGGTGCACGCATGGAACATGTGCTTGTTTTGCAGGGCGATATGGTGTTTGTGCACAACATGAGCAATCAACCTTTCCGCGAAGGAGAGGTTGTTCTTTTCAAAGTTGATGGTTTTGAACATCCAATTGTCCATCGTGTGATCAAGGTAGCAGCAAGCCCGGCCTCTAGTATCTCTTGCTACACACCAATCAAATCATTAAAAGTTCATATGTTGTATTTTGTTTGCCTTGAAAATAATCTTCTGAAATTATTTTCTCTAGGTTTACGAGCATCGAGATATTGGAGAAATCTGAATACTCACCAAAGGAGACAACAATTCAGTGGATGACCGATTTCTCTATGCGAGCGGGCAGCTTTGGCTTCAACCGCATGACATTATTGGACGGGTTGCAGGGTACATGGCGGGTTGTTATTTCTTATCATGCGTCTACTATCGAATTTGGACGTGTATTAATATGGCTTTATATATAGCTTTTACCGTTTCAATTGATTAATGCTTTTTCATTGTTAATTTTTGTGTTTTGTCCAATGCTAACAGCTATCTGCCGTATGCTGGATGGCCTAGTGTCTTCATCAGTGAAGCTTATAAGGTACGCAAGCACACATTATATTCTGGTTAATTTCTGTATATACCATTGTTTATTTAATTAAATACTCACACAAGGTGTATCTTTTTCTTCTTATGAAAGATGTTGCTGAATGGTGGAAGCACTACAACTCCAGAAGTACTATGGGTAACAATGTAACCGCGACAGATTTATGTGGTTTGCCTCCATAGTGTCTTGTTCGTGGTTAAAGTATGCATCAAGCGAACGAAGAGTATGTAAAAGACACATCATTATCATAGTCTCCGCAACAGAGTTAATCGAGCTCCATCCGTCTTGTTGAAGTCATTTCTATAGCACGGCCGACATGATTCCTTTTTCAAGAACACACAAAAGTCTTACATTTATTTGCACGGTCGACATGACTCTAACACCTTCTTCAAAAGGTAGATTTTGGTGAAACATGTATTTAGATGTATTCTTCTTCTTCTTTGATAAAGAGTGAATTTTATTGACTAAAAATGAAGTATTGAGTGGATAAAAACACAATGAACACGCATTCGGCCTCTGCATTGGCAACAACGAGTTTGAGTAGCCATCGAAGGGTCAGCACACGCTGGCTAGAGAGCAGATGACAGCTGCAGGACGTTGGATCTGAGGTACGAGTTGGAGGCGCCAAGGTGAGGCAACACACGTCCTCGCCTCCGCCGTCCGCCGTGGAGCTTAGCCCGGCAGCCTCCTTCGACGGCGGGAGGGAGGGAGTAGCGGTGGTGAAGGCCTTTAGGAGCGGCGGCGGCCTCTTCTCCTGTGACTTTGAGCG
Source organism: Triticum aestivum (assembly GCF_018294505.1). Taxonomy (NCBI): domain Eukaryota; kingdom Viridiplantae; phylum Streptophyta; class Magnoliopsida; order Poales; family Poaceae; genus Triticum; species Triticum aestivum. Next base: position 442,937,792 of record NC_057811.1, on the reverse strand, counting down.
ATCCGGGAGGCAGTTGGAGTCGCGTATCAGGTGGCAAGATGCCGATTCGGTATTCACATGTAGAGGAGCGGGAAGCAATTGTTTGCTATGTGCTATGGACTCGTTCTTTTACCATTTGTTTAGCTTAAGGCCCACTTCTTTTTAATGTATATAAAACTTGCTAAGGTCGACTTTAGAAGCCTTAGACAAATCTTAAGTCCACTTTAAAAATGCCTATATCAAATCAATCTTGTGTATGAGAGCATCTCCAGCCGCGCCCCAGAAAGGCCTCCCCAGGCGATTTTTTCGCGCCGGCGCCGAAAAAACGGCCCAGTCGCGCCCCCAGGAGCCCGATTTTTGCCGGCCTGGGCCGAAATCAGCGCCGGCGGACCCAGGCCGAACCCGGCGCGCTGGGGGGCGCTGGGGCAAGTTGTTTTGGCATGAAGCAGCCGCGGGCCCGCCGAGTCAGCGAGACGGGCGCTTCGTCACCCTCATCGCCTCGGTTCCCGCGGGAATCAAAGCCAAGGCTGCCGCGCTGCCGCCGCCGGTCAGCTTTGCCATTGATTCCTCACGGGCGGCGCGTCACGGGGCGGCGCGGCGACGCCTCCCCTCCCGCAAGCGTACACACGGGCGCGGCTATATAAGCCGGTGGCCTCGCTCGCCTCTGGCCACACCAGCCCTAGCCGCCGAGTTCTCCCTCTCCCGTTCGCCGCCGCCGAGCCCTCCCTCTCCCTCTCCCGTGCGCCGCCTCCGAGCCCTCCCTCACTCCGACAACCCCGATGGCCGAACATTTCCTCGGTGATGAGGCGGCGGCCAACGGCTTCGGCCGCCGAGTCGTGGCTCCTGTTCGAGGCCAACATCCCGGCGCCGCCGGACATGCGCGCCGGGCCGACGGGGTGGAGGCTTAGCGACGGGGGAGTGCCCGTTCCCCCATTGCCCGACGCCGTGGTGCGCGCCTCCTACTTTGCCGCCGAGGTAGAGGTCGTGCGCGCCTCCCTCACCGACGAGTAGCTCGCCCTCCCCCAGTACGCCGCCGACAACCACGCAGCATGGGCGGCGTACTTCGAGCGCCGTCGGGAGTAGAGGCTGGCGTCCACCAACGGGGCGCCGGTGGTGGGCGGCATGAAGAACAGGGAGGGGCGCCGCGTGTGGTGGGGCGTCCCCGGCCGCACGCTTAAGGGCGTGCTGACGCACCTTGAGGGCGGCAACAACCCGCCGCTGGCATACCCTCCCCCGGCGGCAGCCCCGGCCCACCGCTGACGCGCTGGGCAATGGATGCCTAGGAGGTTCGGCTCCTCCTCGTCTTCCTCCTCGCACTCCTCCTCACGGTCTTCTTCCCACTCCTCCGGCTCTCCGGCGCTGCTCGGCGTCAAGGCCGAGCCCGCGGCAGGGACGCCGCTCGGCCGGCGCACTCGCAGCGCCGGCATCGTCATCAATGAGGGTGGCCGGCGCGCCTCCTCGTCGGCTCCTCCGTGCTTCGTCAAGCCAAAGACGGAGCCAGGGCTCGCGCCGGTGAAAACGGAGCCGGGTCTCCCCGCCGTGAAGACGGAACACGGCGATGTGGAGCTCGACGATGAGGCGGCCCTTAAATTGGCGCGCAAGGACTTCCTGAAGATGGAGAGGGAGCGCCAGTGCGCCGCCCTGCGGTGATTCGAGCAGCGCCGCCGGGGCCGCGACGAAGGAGGAGTCGTCGTCCTCTACGACAGCGACGACGACGACGCGCCGCCGCCGCCACCAGTCCGCCATGGCGATGCCGGGCAGGGGTCCACCAGGGACGGCCGCGTCAAGGAGAAGAAGGCCGACGACGCCGACAGCGGCGAGGATGGCGGCGACGACGGCGACTACCCCGCGTTCAGCGAGTTCTTTTTTAGATATATTTGCTATGTATAAGCCGCGAACATGTCTAATATATGCCATAGTTTGCCGAAATTTAGACGTGTTTAGCCGAACTTCGCCGAACGTTTTTTTATTTAAAAATTAGACGCGTCTGGGGGCGGCCATGGGGCCGGCGACTGGGGACCAACTCGCCCCCAGGCCGTTTTTTTTGCGCCGACTCGCCCCCAGGCGGCGATTTTAGGCGCCCCCTGGGGGCCAACGGCTGGAGATGCTCTGGGATGTAAGAATATATAATAGATCCGTGAGCTTGTGGATCCCAAGGTCAATTTAATGGAATAGAAGAATCTCACTATTGAACAACCATCGATAAAAAACAGCATTTGGATCCAAATAGAGCTACAGAAATAACGATAACTTTAGAAGAGAAAAAAAGTCGAGAAGTAAATATTTAGTGAGAAGGTTGCCGTGCTTAAAATCCGAACATCGGGATTTATTATTTCCGTGTTTATATGGTGAAACAAACTTGTTTTACTCATCAGACCAGGTGACATCCTGCAAACCGATGTTCTGGTCGAGGCCCAGGGCGTCCCACACCGCCGGCGAGGCGTCGACGACGTTGTAGGCGCATGGCTCCTCGTAGTTGTGCTCAGCGTCGCAACCGTGGACAGAGTCGCACTCGTCCACCACCTTGGCATACACGGAGCTGCCACCCTTCGCGGTGATCTTGATGCTGCGGCCGTAGCGGGACATGCCGCTGAACCAGCCGGTGGAGAGCGCGACGACCATCTCCGAGTCGTCGTGGTACGCGCCGTCGCACTTGGACGGGAGGCCGCCCTCCCTTCCCTTGCTGAAGCCGTTGACTGTGAGGACGGCCCACGTGGCAGCGGAGACGGGCAGCGAGCAGAGGAACTACAGGTACTGCTTGCCATCGACGCAGCAGTCCGGGCTGTTGCTCGTCTCGCAGTTGTCGGACCTGCCCGGGAGGTAGCCGCTGGGCTGGCAGCCGACGACATCGTGCGGCTGGACCAGGCATGACGCGGTGTGGGAGGCCGAGAGCGTGGCGAGGAGGACGATGGCCATGGCCATGGTGGGTCGAGCTCTCGCAGTCGCCATCTTATTGGCACCTAACTGCAAGAACGCTTGAGCGGAGAGCGTATATGAGGGCCCGAAGGCCACCGCACCGGAAGAGAGCCTGGAGACCTCCGCGGGCATAAGCAGCAACTCGATCACAACGGAGGAAGAAATCGATACGCGGGAGGAAGAAGAAGAAGATGGGGAGCTTAGAAACCTCCGGTGACCGTTGACCCCAATCCGGCCAGCTAGGCAAGGGAAAGGGAAGTACCGACAGTAGGGGAAAGTCGTGTGATAGTAGCGTTTCACAACAGCCCAAATGGCACTTCACACGAAGTCATGTGGTAATTTCGCCACTCTATTGTACTGTACTCAGTAGCAGTAAAACAATTAGGCTCCAAATGGCACTCATTATCAGCCAAGTTGGTTCAACAGTTAATGACGTGAATAAGAAACCAAACTGACATAAAACGAATTAGAGTTTCCCGGCTGGTGCAATCTTATTGTTAAACGACATGTTAATCAGGTTCATAGGGGTGCACCGGTTTGACTCAACCGGTCTAGATAGATTGAGGTTGTTAGGGTATATGGTTGTAATCTTTTCATCTCTATCTTATCTCTTTCTTCCTCGATCTCCAAGATGTAATCCCAACTGCATTGTATGCTTATCAGGGATACGCCCTTGCCTATATTAACAAGAAACCGTCGCCTCGAGAGAGGTACAACGTTCTCCGCTTCTTCACATGGTATACAGAGCCTCCTTTATCCATCACATCTAGCAAAACCCATCGCCAGCTGTTGGGGATATTACCACTGGGCGTAAACCGGCCAGGAGAGGCCGGGTTAACCACATAAGTAGTTCATCTGTATCTGAAGTCCATGAAGACAGACGGTGACGCTTTATGAAAGCCCAGGGCCCAAAGCCAGTTTAAGGCCTGTAGACATAAACTGCGTTGATATGTAAACTTGTGTTGTAAGATAGAAGTAGCAGAGACCGAGCCGGACACGATTATGAGCCGGCCTCGGGATTCTGTAAACCGACGGGCGTCAACCCATGTATATAAGGGGACGACCCGGCGGCGGTTCAAGGAGAACAGACAACAACTCGAGACTCAGGCAAAGCGTATTCGCTCCCTGGTCATCGAAACCCCATCAATTCCATCACAACTAGACGTAGGCTTTTACCTTCATCGTAAGGGTCCGAACTAGTATAAAACTCTCTTGCGTCCCTTGTCTGCTTTAACCCCTTTAAGCTAACCCGTAGCGATGGCTCCACGACTAAGTCCTTTCTCTAGGACATCTGCCATGACAAAACCACGACAGTTGGCGCCCACCGTGGGGCTATCGCATGATGGTTTCAAGTTCTTGGAGGGCAACTTCGAAGGACTCAAGGGTTATGCTGTGGGCCGGATGACCAAGAGTCGTCGCGGCAAGCTCTACATCGACGATGCAGGCTGGGGCCCCGAGGCCGGCTCAATCGAGTACAGGTACCGGGTCCCCTTTGGTGGCCTACACGTTTTCATTGGCAAGATCAGCGAACCGGGCCCTGAGCCGGACATCTGCACCGACCTCGTCGAAACGGCTCAGCGTGCGAGATCTGCTCGTGTCAAGCCTGTCATGAAGCATGCCTTCGTGGGAGTTATCCATGTAGGGGAATCCGAGGATAGATCGGAATCTGGTGGTGAGACCGTCGTTTATTCCGGCGACGAGTCATCGGCCGGAGAGACCGAGTCATTATATCAGTTACAAGATGGCCGGATTGGGGGCTATTCCGATGGCGACAGTAATCTGGACCCCTTTGATCTGCCAAACCGGGTTGCGATCTTCATGGCCGGCACGCAACCGGCGCTCCACTCTTCGACCGCAGGGGCGATGATTTCCGGATCGGTAGCAGCGGCAGCGGCCGGGGCAGGAGGCCCTGTGTGACCGCCAGCTCAGGTTCTATCTGATTTATTTGACGCGTTGGCAACGCTGATGGCGGAGGTTGACCCGGTGGATCAGGATGCACACAATGCGGAAATTGCGAAAGTGAAAGACCAGATCACCCAGGCCAAAGCCGACTTAGCAGCTGAGGATACCAGGATAGCCGCGGAGCGGGCCGCTTTGGATGCACAAGCTTACCGGATTATGCTGGATCAGAGTGCGTCGAACGAAGTCCTGAAGAGGAGGCACCGATCTCGCCTGCCGCCGGTTTATGACGCTAGAAATATCTTTAACACCCCATGTGCAGGGACCAGTAATCCGCCGGTGGTAAACCGGGCGGAGGCACCTGGAGCAGGGGCGCCGGTTCAGTCACGTTTGGCGGATCCGCCTCGTCAGAACAACATTGTAACACCGCATGTCCCCACGCCGCCGGGTCATTACTCTAACCCGATGGACAACATTGTCGCTGCCGCTTCACGGTTGGCGGCCATCCCGAGCGAAGGCGATTCTCCAGCGGCGGTCGAGACGCGTCGGTTTAAGGAGCTTCTTCAGACAACCTTGGTTCAACAGGAGGCTTATTCATATAGTCGCGATCGGATTCATTCCACTCCTCGTCCAAGTCGGAGTTACAACAGGCGTATGGATGAACCAGCAGTGTCAAGCAATGCACGGATCCGTGATCCGCCCCGTGGCAATAACCCGGCGGGTGGTGCTGGTGATGCTCAGGAGGTGGTGGACCGGGCTCGAGCACGCAGAGAGGCCGAGTTAGCGGCGCAACATGAAGCCCGTCAGCTTACTACGGTTCGTCCAACCACATCGGTGGAACTAGGAGTTACCTCTAGTTCTTTGGGAGTGCCATGTCTTGTCCCAGCGTTGCGCAATGTGCGCCTGCCCAAGGATTTTAAGGGCCCGCGCAAGGTGCCGAATTACACCGCCGATTTATCCCCTGAAACATAGGTCGAAAGCTATGAGATGGCCATGGAGATGCTGGATGTGGATGATGCGGCATGTGCGAAATACTTCACCATGATGCTAGAAGGGACAGCCCGCACTTGGTTAAAGAGCTTACCGGCTAATTCTATCAAGTCATGGGCCGAGTTGAGAGCCCGGTTTATTCAGAATTTCAAGGATACATGCAAGCAGCCATGTCAATTGTGGACTTAGCTGCCTGTGTCCAGGAGGAAGGAGAGTCAACAACCCATTGGGTGCGCCGGGTTTCGGAGATTTTGCATTCATCGGACCGCATCAACGCTGACACCGCAGTTTTAACATTGGAAGGCAATTGCCGGTTTGAACCCCTGAAGTTGAAGTTGGGACGGCTCAAACGTCATTGTAATGACATGGGAACCCTCATGGCTGCACTGGTGAAGTATGCCGACTCTGATAGTACCAAGGATCCCGAGTCTGACGATGATAAGACAGGGAAGGGAAAGAAGAGCGGCAACGCCAAGGGGCAGCACCACAACCCGGCGGGTCATGGAAACGGCGGCAAGCGTAAGGCGGACCACGGTTTATACTTTGTGGCTAACACTAATACACATGACAAGGGCCAGCGGCATAAGGGTAAACCGCCCCAGCGCGGTGGAAGGCCAAGTCCTAATCCGGACCGTTTGTCTTATCTGTTGAACCAGCCCTGTCCAAAGCATGGGACGAAGGAGGACCCGTCCACGCACCTCTGGAAAGATTGTTACATCATGCAAGAGTTCAAAAATTCTGATTCTTTCCGGTATGATCATGGACCAGGAGGCGGTTCGGGCCCCAACTCTCATGGGCCGGGTTATGGCGGTGGAAATTCCGGTTCAGGCTTCCACGGTAATCAGGGTGGACATAACAATCAAAGTAATCAGGGTAACCAAGGTGGCTATAATCATCAGGGCAATCAGCAGCAGCAGCAGTCGGGTTACCAGAGCAACCCGAAGCAGTTGAATAGCGGACAGTATCATGTCTTCACCACTAGCTTGGACAAGCGCGATCAGAAGCTTCATAAAAGGGCGGTGAATGCCGTTGAACCGGCGATGCCCCGTTATTTGCGTTGGTCCGAGCAGCCGATTGTGTGGAGTAGAGAAGATCATCCACCCCGGGTTGACAATCCGGGTCATCTGGCTCTGGTGGTGATACCTCAGGTGGGAGGTTATAAGTTCACTAAGGTACTCATGGATGGAGGGAGTAGTATCAATATCCTTTATTATGAAACTTTCCGTCGCATGGGGTTAACAGATAAAAATCTTAAACCGTCCAATACGGTGTTCCATGGTGTGGTGCCTGGTAAGTCGGCATATCCTGTTGGTAAGATAGCTCTGGAGGTGGCTTTTGGAGATGAGCATGACTCGAGATCAGAAACCTTGACCTTTGAAGTGGTGAAAATCAGCAGCCCGTATCATGCCCTATTTGGACAGCCAGCTTATGCTAAGTTTATGGCACGACCTTGTTATGTCTATCTGCAGCTCAAGATGCTGGGTCACAAGGGAACTATAACCGTGCATGGGAGCCGCAAGATTGCTTTGGAGTGTGAAGAAGGTGATGCGGCTTATGCTGAGTCGGTTTGTGCAACAGAAGAGTTGAAGTTTTACAAGGACAATGTTGATCCGACAGATATGACTTCGTTGAAGAAACCAACTACAGAGCATGATCCGGCCCTGAAGTTTAAATCGGCTGATGAGACTAAGCTTGTTGACTTCGTGCCTGGCAATTCGTCCAAGCAGTTAGCATCAGCGCTAACTTGGATTCGAAATAGGAAAGCACGCTCATCGAGTTCATCCATGAGAATTGGGACATCTTTGCATGGAAGCCTTCTGACATGCCAGGTGTACCGAGAGAACTCGCTGAGCACACTCTCAATGTTGATCCCAAGTATAAACCGGTCAAGCAGTTTCTCCGCCGGTTTAATGAAGAAAGGCGCAAAGCTATTGGAGAAGAAGTAGCCAGGCTCTTGGCGGCTGGATTTATCCTTGAAGTATTCCATCCTGAGTGGTTGGCTAATCCGGTGCTGGTCCTCAAGAAGAATGGCATTTGGCGTATGTGTGTGGATTACATAAACCTCAATAAAGCTTGTCCAGCAGATCCTTTTACCCTTCCCCGTATTGATCAAATTATTGATGCTACGGCGGGTTGCGAGCGTTTAAGCTTTTTGGATGCATATTCTAGTTATCATCAGATCAAAATGGCAGTTAAGGACCAGGAGAAGACAACCTTCATAACTCCCTTTGGAGCCTTCTGCTATGTGTCCATGCCCTTTGGGCTCAAGAGTGCCCAGGCGACTTATCAACGATGTGTGCAGAATTGTCTGCATAAACAGATCGGCCGCAATGTTCACGCCTATGTGGATGATATTGTGGTAAAATCAAGAAAGAAGGAGACATTGATTGATGACTTGAAGGAAACCTTTGATAATCTGCGGGTTTATAAAATGATGCTTAATCCGGCCAAGTGTGTCTTTGGTGTACCTGTAGGCAAGCTCTTGGGCTTTTTGGTGTCTAACAGGGGCATTGAAGCTAATATGGAAAAGATCAAAGTCATCACCTCCTTGGCTAAACCGAAGTGTATCAATGATGTTCAACGCCTGGTAGGCCGGATTGCCGCGTTGAGCCGGTTTGTCAGTCGCCTTGGCGAGAAGGCCGTCCCTTTATATCAGATGCTGAAGAAAACGGATAACTTCGTCTGGAGTGACGCCGCTAATGAAGCATTTGAGGACTTAAAGCGGCAGCTGGCTAATCCGTCGATTCTCGCTGCTCCAGTGGACAAAGAACCATTGTTGCTATATGTGGCAGCTAATGCTCGGGCTGTTAGTGTGGCTATCGTGGTGGAGTGCAAGGAGGCAGGAAAGGAATATCCGGTTCAGCAGCCGGTTTACTATATCAGTGAGGTACTTGTTGAGTCCAAACAGAGGTACCCGCATTGGCAAAAATTGGTGTATGGGGTTTTCATGGCAAGCCGGAAGCTTAAGCAGTATTTCCAAGGTCATCCCATCACGGTGGTTAGCTCCGCTCCTTTGGGGGATATAATCCAGAACAGGGAAGCAACTGGTCGGATTGCTAAGTGGGCTATCGAGCTCGGGCCTCACGGGTTGAAATACATACCCCGAACGGCGATCAAATCTCAGGCACTTGTGGATTTCATCAATGATTGGACAGAATTACAAGCGCCAGAGGAGAAGCCGGATCACACTTATTGGACTATTCATTTTGATGGGTCCAGGCAATTGGAGGGCTCGGGGGCCGGAGTCGTATTAACTTCCCCACGAGGTGGTAAGTTTTGTTATGTTCTCCGTTTAATGTTCCCTTGCACTAACAATGCAGCTGAATATGAGGCTTTACTCCATGGTCTTCGGATGGCTAAGGATATGAACCTAAGCAGAGTTAAGTGCTTCGGTGACTCGGATCTGGTGGCTCAACAAGTGTCCGACACTTGGGATTCCAAGGACCCACTAATGGCAGCATATCGTCATGAGGTGGATATTGTTGCAGGTCACTTTAAAGGTTATCAGGTGGATCATGTGTACCGGCGGAAGAATGAAGCGGCAGACGCATTAAGCCGCCTGAGTTCCCAACGTAAACCGGTTCCACCTAATGTCTTCCTAGATGTTTTGCATAATCCGTCCGTCAAGCTCCCTGGTGAAGAGGATTTGGCTGTTCCTGATCCGGAGGCTCGGTTGGTGGAGGCTCTTCATGTTATCCCGGATTGGACGGTTCCATATCTGGCGTATATAAACCGGGGCGAGTTAGCAGAGGATGAAACTTTGGCCAGGTAGATAACCCGGCGGTCCAAGTCCATGACTATTATCAATGGAGAGTTACATCATTGCAGTGTGACAGGGGCGTTTCAACGCTGTGTGTCTCCTGAGGAAGGCCGTGAAATTTTGCGTGAGATCCACGAAGGAGATTGTGGTCACCACGCCAGTTCAAAATCTTTGGTGGCCAAGGCGTTTCAGCACGGTTTCTATTGGTTGACAGCTCATGCTGATGCCGAGGACTTGGTCAAAAGATGTGATGGCTGTCAGAAATTCTCAAGGCGCGCTCATGTACCAGCTCAAGAATTGAGGATGATTCCAATCACCTGGCCGTTTGCAACTTGGGGGCTGGATATGGTTGGGCCTTTCAAGAGGTCCAATGACAAGAAGACCCACCTTTTGGTGGCGGTTGATAAGTTTACGAAGTGGGTGGAGGCAGAGCCAGTTAGTAAGTGTGACGCAGCCACGGCGGTTCAATTCATCAAAAAGGTGATCTTCCGGTTTGGCTTTCCACACAGCATTATAACAGACAATGGTACCAATCTGTCAAAGGGTGCCATGAAGGAGTTCTGTCAACGTGAGCACATCCGGCTTGACGTGTCATCAGTGGCTCACCCCCAGTCCAATGGTCAAGCGGAGAGGGCCAATCAAGAGATCTTGAGAGGTATCAAACCCCGGCTTATGGTTCCTTTGCAACAGACGCCGGGTTGTTGGGTTGAGGAGTTACCTTCTGTGTTGTGGAGCATCAATACCACACCCAACAGGTCGACAGGGTACACACCATTCTTCATGGTTTATGGAGAAGAAGCAGTTCTTCCTAGTGACATCCGTCATACTCGCCTCGTGTAGCGGCAGATGTTGAAGCTGACAATGAGAAGGCACGACAGGAAGCTCTTGACTTGTTAGATGAGGAACGTGACATGGCGGCAGCCCGTTCGGCGATTTATCAGCAAGATCTGAGTCGCTATCATAGCCGCCGGGTTAGAACCAGAACCTTTCAAGAAGGTGATTTGGTGCTTCGGCTCATCCAGGATCAGACGGATATGCATAAGCTATCCCCCCCTTGGGAAGGACCCTTTGTGGTCAGCAAGAATCTACACAACGGGTCGTACTACCTAATCGATGTTCGAGAGCGCAAAGACTCACGTAAATCAGAGGAGGAGACCAACCGGCTGTGGAATGTTGCTCATCTTCGGCCTTACTATACTTGAGCTATAGGCTCTGCTTATGTACATATTATGACATTGTATACATTATGATCAATATAATAAACCGGAACCTCAGCTAAAACGGGGTATCTGTTGTTTTTCTTACATCATGTGTGGTTACATGGAGCTTACAAAGTGGCGTCCGGTTTACCCCTTGATTTAGCTTCTCAAAGCTTCATATTAGATCACTTGGGGGCTTGGTCGTATCTGAACCATAGCTACACCTCTTGATCAGCGCAATGCCACAACATCACTTGGGGGCTTGGTCGTATCCGAACCATAGCTACACCTCTTGATCGGCGCAATGCCACAACATCACTTGGGGGCTTGGTCGTATCCGAACCATAGCTATACCTCTTGATCGGCGCAATGCCACCGCATCACTTGGGGGCTTGGTCGTATCCGAACCATAGCTACACCTCTTGATCGGCGCAATGCCACAGCATCACTTGGGGGCTTGGTCGTATCCGAACCATAGCTACACTTCTTGATCGGCTCAATGCCACAACATCACTTGGGGGCTTGGTCGTATCCGAACCACAGTCACACCTCTTGATCGGATCAAAGCCACATCAATCCGGGGCCAAAGATAGTGTTGTAAAACAACAACTCAAACATAGGCACCCACTAAGCACAGCTCACAATGTTGTTTGGAGATTTTTTGCTGTCGAATTTAGGGCCTGGCAGCCCGTGAAAAGCCTCGACTACAACGGTTTTATTTGCCTTTTGCTAAGTTTTCTTTCTTTTGATAAGATTGGTGATGTTTTCAAACCGGTGTTTATCAACCCGGTTAGGCTGTCAACTACAAGTTGTCAATACATGATCAAGTTATAATCTGGAGACTATCAGCCCGGTCTGGTTTTGACTCAAAGTCACCAGTATGGAATAAACCGGTGTTTATCACAACCCAGAGTGGTTTTATTGTAAACCAGCATCATATAACAGGAGTTACTTGTAACGCCCACGATGCGGCTATATCTCCCACGTGTCGAGGCACGACTTAGAGGCATAACCGCTTAGTGGTTTTGTCGCAAGAAGGGTCATCTTCACACAATCCCATGTAATGAACAAGAATGGGATAAAGAGTTGGCTTACAATCGCCACTTCACACAATACATAAATATCATCATACATCATCCAAATACAATCATATAGACCGACTACGGTCAAAATCCAGATGAAAATAAGACAACCCCAAATGCTAGATCCCCGATCGTCCCAACTGGGCTCCACTACTGATCATCAGGAAAAGACACATAGTAACGACCACGTTCCTCGCCGAACTCCCACTTGAGATCGACGCCATCATCTGCACTGGCATCGTCGGCACCTGCAACTGGTGTTGGAAGTATCTGTGAGTCACGGGGACTCAGCAATCTCACACCCGCGAGATCAAGACTATTTAAGCTTATAGGACAAGAGGTGCAAAGAGGTGGAGCTGCAGCGGCAGAACATATATGGTGGCTAACTTGCGCAAATGAGAGCAAGAAGAGAAGCAAAGGAACGGACGTCATCTAGCAATGACCAAGAAGAGGTCCTGAACACCTACTTACGTCATACATAACACAGACCGTGTTCACTTCCCGGACTCCGCCGAGAAGAGACCATCACGGCTACACACGCACTTGGTGTATTTTAATTGGGTCAAGTGACAAGTTATCTACAACCGGACATTAACAAATTCCCATCTGCCTCATAACCGCGGGCACGGCTTTTGAAAGATAATACCCTGCAGGGGTGTCCCAACTTAGCCCATTATAAGCTCTCACGGTCAACGAAGGATATTCCTTCTCCCGGGAAGACCCGATCAGTCTCGGAATCCCGGTTACAAGACATTTCAACGATGGTAAAACAAAACCAGCAAAGCCACCCGAATGTGCCGAAAAATCCCGATAGGAGCTGCACATATCTCGTTCTCAGGGCACACCGGATGAGACATCCTACGAGTAAAACCAGACCTCGAGTTTCCAGGAGGGGGCCCCGCAGTCTGCTCAGTTCGGACCAACACTCGAAGGAGCACTGGCCCGGGGGGGTGTTAAAATAAGATGACCCTCGGGCTCGCGAAAACCCGGGGAAAAAGGTTTAGGTAGCAAATGGTAAAACCAAGGTTGGGCCTTGCTGGAGGAGTTTTATTCAAGGCGAACTGTCAAGGGGGTCCCATAAATCACCCGACCATGTAAGGAACGCAAACTCAAGGAACATAATCCCGGTATAACAGTAACTAGGGCGGCAAGAGTGGAACAAAACACCAGGCATAAGGCCGAGCCTTCCACCCTTTACCAAAATATATAGATGCATTAATTAAATAAGAGATATTGTGATATCCCAACATGTCCATGTTCCGACATGGAACAAACTTCAACTTCACCTGCAACTAGCAATGCTATAAGAGGGGCTGAGCAAAAGCGGTAACATAGCCAAACAACGGTTTGCTAGGAAAGGATGGTTAGGGGCTGACATGGCTGAAATAGGAGACATGATATAGCAAGTGATAGGTAGCGAGCATGGCAATAGAGCGAACAACTAGCATAGCAAAGATAGAAGTGATTTCGAGGGGTGGTCATCTTGCCTGCAAGATTCTCAGAGTTGTCGAAAGCTTGATCCTCGTAAGCGTACTCGACAGGTTCCTCGTTCACGAACTCGTCTCCCGGCTCTACCCAAGACAAGAGCACAAACAAACGGAACCACAATCAACAACGAGAAATGCGCAAGCAACATGATGCAAAACATGTATGATATGCAAGATATGATATGCGATGCATATGCGTGCTCCGGAAGGAAAAAGATGAACATGGCAGTAACTTGGCAAACCAAGCATGCCACTGGAAAGATGAGATGATTTCGGTCGAAATCGATATAAAGATCACCGGAATCGGATGCACGGTTTGCAAATGGCAAGCAAAACAAGAATGCCACTAATCTGCGATAAACAGCAAGATAGCACTTAAAATGCAACCAACAACAATGCTACAGCAACCCAACATAGCAACAAAGCACATGGCAGTAATCTACAGGAGATGCTTGACAACAGATGAACACTGAGCTACTGCTAGTTCCCAACATATCAAGCTCAAACAAGCATGGCAAAAGTGCAAAAGATTACAGGTTCACAGACTTGGTGAAAAACTGGACATGGCAGAAATCATCATCAGGTAGCAATGTTCAGAGCACGAAATCAACATGCTACAGAAACTTAACATAGCAAAATAAGGCATGGCAGTGTTCTACTAAATGCACATGACAAAAGTCCCATACTGACCATAAGCCAAAAAGGACCAGAAGATATGATGGTAAGCATGTAAACATAGCAAGTTTCGTTATCAGGTTTCAGACTTAGCAGAAAACAGAGCATGGCAGAAATAATAATATGTAGGCCTCTTTGTGAGCTTGATGCACTCACTACAGAGCAATGCATGACAAACCAAGCATACCTACAGCAAGATGGCATGTTTATGAAGCTATCCATGGCAAGAACAATTGCATAGCATGTATGGATCAACTACAATAAGCTTGGCAAAAATGCATGTCATGTTAAGAATCTGCCAGAGATATTTTATACCAAAAGTAGAGCAATATTGAGTCATGCTATGGTACTCTAAAATTGCAAAAAATTGCAGGAATGGATCAATTACAACTATAGCTACAAAACATCCTTACTGAACATCTCCAAAGTATGCATGGATCTCTCTGTAGCATCAAGTTTACATGGCAACAAAATTATAGCAGACGAGGACTTAGAGAAATCACTGTCCCTGAAATCAGAAATATTACGGGGCCTACTTTGCATGCTTGTGCTAGTCACCACAGAGATCACAAAAATACATGGACTACAGCACTGGAAAGATGGCATGGCATAATTCAAAACACATGTAGAGCTCATGCTCAAAAGATGCACAGAATAAATGATACAAAAATGACAAATCTCCAAGTTCTGATAAGAACCAGAGATTAACAGCAACTAGCCCTCTTCCAATGAAGATTTGGGCATCAAGATGACCTCTAATGAACATGGTGCAATTGAACAAAATGAAGAGCATCGCGAGGCGAACAATTTGACATATTACACGCGCGAATCAGAGCTACATGCAAGAAGTCATCGCATCGGGAACAGGAGCACTTGCTGAGAAAAATCTGAGACAGAGAAAAAAACGGTCGCGAGGGAGAGGTCAACGGGGGCTGTACCAGATCGGATCGAGCGAACTCGCTCGAGCTCGGCCGACGCCGGCGAGGCAGGGAGAGGGGCTCCGGCGGGGAGCGGCCGGAGGAGGACCGGAGCGGCGCCGGCGGAGGGGGGACCGGAGGCGGCGCC